>NC_045544.1:61029965-61329965 GCF_009769535.1 Thamnophis elegans
TCTATATCTATATCTATATCTATATCTATATCTATATCTATATCTATAACTATATCTATATCTATAACTATATCTATATCTATATCTATATCTATATCTATATCTATATCTATATCTATATCTATATCTATATCTATATCTATATCTATATCATCTATATCTAAATCTAAATCTAAATCTACCCATCTACCCATCTACCCATCTACCCATCTACCCATCTACCCATATACATATACACCTATACACCTATATACATATACCCATGTATACATGTATACATATACATACATACATACACACACACACACACACACACACACACACACACACACACACACAAACACAACTCACAAATCTGCCTAATTTAGAGAGGACTCAAATACAAGTTTATGTAAATGGGAAGATGTTTTGGTTATTTTGAGGGATGTTACTTCCAAATATAATATTTCTTACCAATAGCCCCCAGATAAATTTATTCTTTCATCATTTTCTTTGAACCTACCCCCCCTTCCCATTTTCCAATTTTCTCCAGATCCTCTTTGGGTATTGGGTTAATAACTGGATAGGCCCAGCTATATCTTTTTATAACTTGAAACCCAAATATATTTTATTGCAATATTTGAAGTATCCAACAGGACATAGTTGACAGTCTATACTGTTTGATGTGCAAAAGTATTTTAGCATTTGTCAGTATTGATGGCTGATCTTGAGTGGTAAACCACAGTGGTTTTCAGACTATTCTACCTTCAGGAACACTTTTCAAACTGTAGAGAAAGATCAATAGTGTTCCACCATTCTTTATCCATCCCTACTGATTGTTTTGCCTTCAGACATCCAATAACCTTCTCAGAAACCTCTTGTGATCTTTGGGAAACAGTTTCAGAAAAAAAATTGACCCATGGCTCATGATTACCATGCTAATTAATATTTGGAAACTGATGATGAAATGACAGGCTGAAGCCTGCTAATGTCAAACAATAGAGTGATTCCTGACAAGTAATAGAGACAGAATCGTGACATGAAAATTTCATGTGAATTAAAATTTTAAATTTTATGTTTTACTATTTTATTCATTTTATTTATATCAGTTTAATATTTGAATAGAATCACTTCAACAGTCACCAAAATGAATGTACCGTTTTAACATACAGCTGATTAAATATATTAAATAGATTTTTATGTTTTTTCCTCAGAAGGAAATCTCTGTATTGTTACAATATACTAAATTCCTAAAGTGAATTTAATTATAATATTTTTGTGTTTCTTCCTGAGGTAGATAATAAGCTAGAATCTTACAATGTACTTCGCTACTCAAGGGAAGAATAAGGAAGGAAGAGGCTTGTTTTATTTCAAATTAGGCCAGAATTATAAAACTGAGAAATGAAAATTCCTAATATCTGAAGATAGAAAAGTGTATAGCTATTCCTGGTTATTTAGGATGTGTCTGCATGTCCTTCTGTTTGTACTCATTTTTTACTTGTTTTATACATGCTTCATTATTGTTGAATTAATACTGTGGGAAGTTATCATCCAGCCCTCTCCCAGAAAAATGAAATATCCTAGGAAATATTGAAAAGGCAGAATATTTCTCTGGATGTGAAAAGAAACATGTTTTAGAAGACAGAATAGTTGCCTATAGCTTTCTGCCCATCCCCAGCTAATGGGCCATTAAGATGGCCAGGCTAGCCCACTTTACATAATAAAGACTTCTCCTCACTGCAGCTGTAGGGGGAAGGGATATTACTCAACTGACCACAAGGCATCTGAGAACTCATCACAGCCTAGAGAGTAGCCCCCTGCATGGCACCATGGGAGTCTGACAACCAGTCAGAATACATTTCTTACACAGGAACAGGAAACAGAGACTAAACAGGGTATAAAAAGTCTAGCAAGCCCCTTCCTCAGCCCTTCCTTCTCTCTTCTTCTCCATCAACATTGAAACATGTGATCACCTTTTCTGTACAGGGCTCAAGCCATGTGGCCCTGTCCAACAATAAACCATCTTTCCAAGCAGCCTCCATGTCTCCAGTATCTTCTTCCCCACTTGGAGCTGAACCGAGAAGGACATTTCTTTCAACAATACAATAGATTTAAATAAATAAAACAGAATTAATTACTTCCGTTGGAAAAAACCACATAATTTTACATCAGCTTTAAGCAAAGGTCTAAACCTTAAGTGTTCCTTCTAGATGATTTTTAGGAGCATCAGAGCAGTTTAATCATTTTTTGTGGAAACAAAAATTGTCCTTGCAACATCTATGGAGAGTCTCGTTTATCCAAGTCATGGTTATCCCAAAGGTGCTGAAGAAGCTTCTTGAATGAGAATAGAAATGTTTGTTTTTTAAAATCAAGATTCTCCAGTTGCCTTTGGGATGTCCTTGCAACGAGTGTTGTTAGTTGCTAAGTTGTGTCCAACCCATTGCGACCCGATGGACAATGTTCATCCAGGCCTTCCTGTTCTCTACCATCCTCTGGAATTCCTCTAAGCTCATGTCTACTGCTTTGGTAACTCCACCTAGCCACTTCATTCTCTGTCGCCTCCTTCTTCTTTTGCTCTCAATTGTTCCATTAGGCTCTTCTCCAGTGGGTCTTTCCTTCTCATTAGGTGGCCAAAGTATTTGAGTTTCATCTTCAGGATCTGGCAATATTGGAGATCTTGCAATGATTATTAGTACTTTAAACAAATGCATGAATTCTGCATTGAACTCCAGATGCAAAATGCTAGGGCTCATTCAAAAGATATTCTCCCCTTGGTTTTCTTAGCTGGACCTTGAGAAGATGGTTTGCAAAAGCCTGCTGTGAATGAGAAGTGAGCATTACAAGTCCCTTAATTCCCCTGTCTAAAAATAAAATTTGATCTGACAAATAATTCCTGGCTTTGATTTCCCCGTCCTGTCAGCACTCATCATCCTCAAAACACACTGCACTTTATTTACCTGACCAATAACTGAAATACAAGCTCTATTTAACAGTTGGGAAAAGTCTGTCCTTTCTTCTCTTCCCCTGGTTTCATTGCTATGCAGAAGCAGCAGCATGAAGGTTCTTGGGAACTGTAGTCCCAAAGGGTAAAAAGGCTACAAAATGGGCTAATAGGTCAGGACAAAAGAGAGGCATTAGCAAAATTATCCAGCTTTTACGAAAAGAATTCAGACAATTCTCTGAAACATTCCAAAATAGAATAATAGAATTCCCCTAAGTCTGTTTATTGAACTGAAAACATTATGGTTACCTTGACAACCTCTCAGTGCTACCCCCAATTTGATTATAGTATATGGAGGAATAAATCATATGGGAATCTGATGCAGTAGTTTGAAATGCAGAGGGAGGCCACTCTATGAATGTAGACCATGTCTTGGGGAGGTCAGGTTCAAAAGAATGGCAAATGGCTATGGAAACTTTTAGATCAGCTGAGATCTATGCAGTGATCATGTGATGTTTCACTAAATGTTTTAGGACTTTCCTTTTTTAAAGTCTGTTGATATATTCCACAAACAAGTGGAAATGCTATCAAATACCGTGCAGCAGTTTTCAGAAGTTTACAATTTATCTCTAAAATATTTATGCATATTTGCCTTACCAAGCAAACCTGCGACCTTTCAGTGCTATCAGTAAAGATGAGAGAATAGCAATAGCACTTAGACTTATATACCACTTCACAGTGCTTTACAGCCCTCTCTAAATGGTTTTCAGAGTCAGCTTATTGCCGGCAACAATCCATATTTTACCCACCTCAGAAGGATGGAATGCTGAGTCAACCTTGAGCCTGGTGAGATTCAAACTGCCAAATTGCAGTTGTAGAAGTAAGCCAAAGTAGCCTGCAGTACTGCATTCTAACCACTGTGCCACCACGGCTCTTGATTGCATCCCCATTGAAAATCAGAGTTTTTTTTCATGTTTCCTCTGATGTGTGGTTATGATGAAATGTGCACCTGGAGAATCAGTGGATAAGATTTTTGGCAACTGAGAAGTTTTCCAGAGAGAAGCCCAGATTAAGAGGCTGCAGTCTGGAGCTGAATGGAAGAGGAGGGAAGACATTCAGGATAGTCACACCCTAGAATTGCTCAGGATGTATCTAGTAGACTAGAAGATTAAAGCTTGGCAAGATTCTGTCCATTAGATCAGAGTTTCCCAACCGTTCTGGCTTTGCGGACCAGCTGGGGAGTGGGGGGGGAAGAGGAGATGATTCTGTGTGTGTGGCAGGCAAGAACATGCAACATTGCTCATGCAAATGGAGCTTGTGCACGTTTTCCCACTGCTCACACAATTGGGATGCATGTACGCACATGGAGCTCACCCACCTCTTGTGTGTCCCAGTTCCAAATGGCTCAAGGCCACTAGCGAACCGGAGCCTGGGGTTGGGAACCCCTGCATCAGATGTAAGCAAATAAAGGATGGCCTTCATTAGATTTCACTATGTCGTCTTTGGGCTTGGGCCTGACAGTTTACAGTTATAAAGCTCTGCATTTCCTCATCAGAAGATGAGCTTCTTTATTGTGGACACCAGTTTTAATTCAAAATATCCTTGATCACTTCCAAGCTAATATAAAATATTTCTACAATATTTATTTACATGAAAATGTAGCCCTGGAGATCTGATCATGGCTAATGCAATTCGAACAGGGGAAAAAAATCACAAAATTAATATTATGCATTTTAGATAATGTCAATGGGAATTGTATTGAGTTAAAATAAGCTGTTGAAAATGTAAATTGGGAAATAGATGCTTGTTGCTGCTTTGTTGACTTAGCAAACAACAATCAACTCACAAACTTTGCTGTACACGTTTTTATTAACACCCCCGCTACCCCGGTCCCTGCCTATTTTCAGTATGCAATATAATAATATGCTGCTGTCTGGTGGAAATGGCCTGTTTCAATATTCCTGTTTAAAAAGATAAAGTCACCTTGAAATAGAATTTGACTTTTAGTTAATTCATTTGAAAATCCATTGAATTTCCTTGGCATGACTGAGAAGAATTTCCTATTACTATCTTGTGGGATTAATTTTTTTTGTACTAGCTATTTATCCATTTATATATTTATGTATGTTTATATTTATTCATCTGCTCATTCAGCTTTGGTGCTGCTGAATTCTGAAATCCCTGGCTACCTTTCTTTATGGGCAGTGATGGCTGAAGATGTTTCTAGCTCGAATAGGAAAATCATGTTAACTTCATACATAAGATGTACTTATTTTTGGTTTCTTTTATTATTATTATTTTATAATTACCAGGGGCTAGAACATAGCACAAACACAAAAAGGGACATGGTACCTCAGTGCCTAAGACACTGAGCTTGTCAATCAGAAAGGTCGGCAGTTTGGCAGTTTGAATCCCTAGTGCCGCATAACAGAATGAGCTCCCGTTAGTTGTCCCAGCTTCTGCAAACCCAGCAGTTCGAAAGCACGTAAAAATGCAAGTAGAAAAATAGGGCCCATCTTTGGTGGGAAGGTAACAGCATTCCATGCCCCTTCGGCATTTAGTCATGCCAGCCACATGACCACAGAGACATCTTTGGACAGCACTGGTTCTTCGTCTTTGAAATGGAGATGAGCACCACCCCCTAGAGTCAGGAATGACTAGAACATATGTGCGAGGGGAACCTTTACCTTTACCTTAGAACACAGCAGATCAAATCAAAATAAAGAATTCTGTGGCCAAAGATTAAGCTGTGAAATGCAACAGAATTCAAAGCATTTCTATACCTTCACTCAATTACTTAAAAGTTTCTCCATAATAGTTGTATAATGTAGGATAAGGGAGAGATCATATTGCTGATGCCTGTATGGTCACTGAAAGACTCATGAGCCGTACTACAGTCCTTAAAGTACTACACTGAATACGCATCTGTTTCCAGTAGAAATTCAAAGTACTAATTATTATCATTAAAGAGTGCTTCAGGCTTTATGAGAAAAAGTCTGCAGTCTAATGTCTACTAAGCAGAAGAAATGAGCTGTACTTATGGCTTCTTTTCTTAGGTCTATTGTATTGTAGCTGCAAAATTTAAATTTTGCACAGGAGTTGAATGGCCAAAATTTAAATAAATAAATTAAGTAAATTATGTATTCATATATGGATGGCCATTGTTGTGGGACTGATTCACAATTTGATAGAATGCTGGACATTCTAGGTATGGTATTGTATTTGAATGCACTTTTGGGGATGCACCAGAGCAATTTTATCACAGCAATTTTGTTAGTGAGCAGTTTTATTAGTGAGGAACTGCACAGACAATCCATAATGGAATTCATATGTGTGTAACCTGGAATCATTTAAAACTTTCAGAATTTTCTGTATTAAAATATGAATCTTACTCCGAAATTTCTTTGCTTTATCACATGTCCACCATAAATAATAAAAAGTCCGTTCTTTACTTTTACACTTCCAACATTCATTTGACATACCTTTATACATTTTAGATAACTTATCTGGTGTTAGATACCAGCAGTACATAATCTTATTAAAAACTCTTTTAAATTATAGTTTCATGTAAATTTTAAACCCTTCGTCCACATATTTTCCCATTGTTCAAGCATCATATTATATCCAAAATTCCTTGCCCATTGAATCATAAAACATTTTACATGTTCACTTTCCAACTTCACTTTCAATAACATTTTATAAATCTTAGTAATAATATGTTCATCACTTCCGCACAGTAAGATTTCCAATCCATTGTTAACAAAATCAAAGACATAACTCTTTTTATACAATTTAAGTTGTTGGTATGTAAACCAATGGCTTCTTCACCAACAGGGAAATAAAATGTCCTCCTAAATCTGGCTGGTTGTAGAATCCATCAGCTTTCAGGAAGGATGACATCTAATTTGTGCTTACCTTAAGATGGCACAGAAATTTGGTTAAAATACATTGTCCCAAACATGTGTCCATAGTTCAAGACTCTTTATCAAGGTGACTTTGTAACTTGTTCAAGTTGTAATTTGTAAAATTATAATGGCCTAATCAAAATATTATCTTAAATTGGAATTAAGAGTACAAAAATAAAGTGCAAAAGACCACCACTTTCTCCAACATGCTGTTCAGGAATAGAAATTAGAGAGTGACCTATGGGTTGTGAGATTTTTTCTCTCACTTTACTTATTTTAAGCAAGCATCTCTCACCCAAGGAGGAATTAATCACCTCCTGTAACTATGGGGCTAATCCCAAACTGAGTAATTTAATCAGTTGATGAGTGAGGTTGTGCAAAGAAGCTGCAGTAGATCTCTCTCCACATATCCAATCTACATCTTTGAAATATTCTAGCTGAAAACAATCTGCTTGAACAGGTCCGGTGGTTTCCAAGGTTACATATGACCTGCCCCAATGCTGGAATTCAAGCCGAGGTGATTGTGATTTCCTTTGTTTGCAAATAATGATGAAAATTACTCAAGTGAGCCTCTGATAGTTCCAGCTGTATTCACCTAGCAACTTAATAGAAGGCATGCCTGCTATGGAAAGTTGTGCTTTGTGCAGGTACAATGAAGGCAGAGAAGTAAGCTCTTTTTGCTATACCCTGTGTCACAGAGTCGGAACTCACATTGACTTTGAAAAGGGCCCTATTCCTATTGAAATAAATTTGTTTCAGGGTTCGCATACTGGTGCTCCATTCCTTTACCAGTCCACTTTCTTGCTCATAGCTCTGTTGTGAACTGAACTGATGCTTACATTCTACTGGAAGGAAGACAGGAACAATAGTGTGCTGATCAGGCCATCTCCATGTTCCACAGATCAGGCAGACATTCAACAATGTCACTAGCCTATTAGAGACAGCAAATTGCCCAAGCATATGCAGGAATCTATCTGGATCCATTACGTAGCCAAGCGAGATCAATTTAAGGATTCTACAGCTGTAGAAACGTATAGCAATCAATTACTCATTCTTGGTTGATCTGGTTTGGACTTTGATGGAAGACCACCATCTATGTAAATATAGCATTCTAGAGTTGGTTCAGAGTGTAAATAGAGCCATGGTGACACAGTGGTTAGAATGCGGTATTGCAGGCAATTCTGCCAACTGCCAGCAGTTCAATTCTCACTGACTTAGCCTTCTGAGATTGGTAAAATGAGGACTCATATTGTTGGGAGCAATATGCTGACATTTGTAAACTGCTGTAAAACACTCTGGAGTGGTATATAAGTGCTATTGCCATTCATATTTGCATATAAAAATCCAGAAAATATCTACATCCCAGAAATGATTCTTTTCAAGTAAGGATCTCCTTGCCCTTTAGACTCTTGCAAAATGACAACAAAATAACATATTGCATGTTAATATATATCTCAATTATCAGTTTCTGCATGAAACTTAGGAGTGATCAAATCTGTTAAAGTCTGTCCCTGGTTAGATATAATAACTCAACTAATGATTCTGCAACGACAGGAACTTAAAGCATTTAGGGAGTGGAAAATATATGGTCACTACTGCATTGTTCTTTTAGAAAGCCTGAGTAGAGTGCTAACAATGAGCAAGTGCCATTCTGCACAAACAGAATAATAATTTTATATTAAGCTATAGAAAAAAGGGAAATAGCAATAGCAATAGCAGTAGACTTATATACCGCTTCATAGGGCTTTCAGCCCTCTCTAAGCGGTTTACAGAGAGTCAGCATATTGCCCCCAACAATCCGGGTCCTCATTTTACCCACCTCGGAAGGATGGAAGGCTGAGTCAACCCTGAGCCGGTGAGATTTGAACCGCTGAACTGCTGATCTAGCAGTAGCCTGCAGTGCTGCATTTAACCACTGCGCCACCTCGGCTAGTGAAATTGATTCACTAAGCAACCACTGGTTAAAACCTTGCCCAGATAACTACAGAAACAAGACTTCTGCTGCATCTGTACATTAATCTGATTAGTCATGAATAGAATAACTTTATTGTCACTTTGAATATATGCTAATTTGCATATTCATTTCATACAGATCTCAAAGGGTTACCACCTCCAATATAAATTATATTATAAATTATAAATTATAACCATGACAAAACAAACATACAAGCAAACAAATTCAAAATTATGCATATACCCACATATATTATATGACATAGAGAAACAATAAAGTCTAGTTTGGATGTATACATGTACATGACAAGAAAAATGAATTTTGAAAGTTTACCAGCTGGATGGCGTAGGGAATAGAGCTGTTGCAGAATAGTAGCATGGTTGTCCTTCTACAAATACTTTGAAGCCTTCTTCCAGAGGGGAGCAACAGAAACAGAAGTGGATGTGTGGGGTCTCTAACAATGCTTTGAGCTTTAAGCATATAGCGCTTATAAGTAGTATCCTGAATAACAGGAAGTGAACTTCCTATAATCTTCTCAGTTGACCTTACCACTCTCTGGTTATCTACCCCCCCCCCCCAGATACTTAATACTGTTGACCACCTCTATATCTGCATCCTTAATACTGAGTGGAGTATGACTATGCAAGCTTTTTCAAAAATCTACAATGATCTCATTTGTTTTATCAACATTTAGAATCAGGTTACTTTTATTGCACCAATCCACCACAGCCTTCACCTCTTCTCTATAACCATCTTGATTGTTGTGTTGGATAAGACGCACGGCTGCCGTATCATCTACATACTTCACAATATGATTCATAGCAGATTTAGCACAGCAGTCCTGGGTCATCAAGGTGAACAGTAGTGGACTCAAGACACAGCCTTGTAGGAAACCTGTACTCAAGGAGATGGAGTTGGAAACTTTTCTTCCAACTTGCACAAATTGAAAGCCATGCTCTCAATTTCCTATATGAATCCTAGCTTTCATATCAATAAGGATTCCCCCTCTCCCTTATCTGAGAGTGGAAGACTTACAGGAAAACTTGAAACTAACTTATCATAACATGAACTGGATTATAACTTAGAACTCGAAATGATAGTCAGATTTTTCCATCCAGGTACTTACTCCACCTAACACCTTAAAATGTCTCCAATAGAAGAGATGTCCTTAGTAGAATATTGAATAGTGGACTTCATGGTGTTGTTTGAGCTTGGTTGTTTGCTTGCAGATGTTTTATTATGCAAAAAGTAGCATCCTCACTTAATTATGAGCCAGTATGTGTTGCAGATGCTAAAAAAACCCTAATGCAATCCTAGTTTGCATCAAGAGAGTAATAGTTTCAAGATCATGTGAATTGATAATATCACTTTATATTGCACTGGTGAGGCAACATTTGGAATACTGCATCTATTTCTGGTCACTACAATACAAAAACATGTTGAGACTCTAGAAAAAGTGCAGCGAAGAGCAACAAAAATAATAATGAGTCTAGAGATTAAGCTATATGATGAATGATTGATGGAATTAGATATGTCTAATGAAGAGAAGGAGTAGAGGCAATATGATAGCATTCTTCCCATACTTCCAGCTGTCATAGAGAGTAGAAGGTCAACCTATTCTCTTAAGCACCTGAGGACAGGACAAGAAGTAACAGGTAGAAAATCATTAAAGAGAAATCCAATCTAGAACTAAGGAAACATTTCCTGACAGTGAGAATAATTAATCAGTGGAATGGTTTACCTTTGGAAGATGTGGGTGCTCCATTACTGGAGGTTTTCAAGAAGAGATTGGACAGCCATTTGTTAATAATGGTATAGGTCTCCTGCTTGAACAGGACATTGTACTAGAAGATATCCAAGGTACCTTCCATTCCTATTATTCTATGTTGTATATTATGTAGTTGAGTACTGTAATGAAACTTTTGCAAGCAAGCCACCAAGCTCAGACAGCACCAAGATATCCACACTCAAATGTGCATGTCTGTGGTTATCTATTAAGAATGCATACATTTTAAAAATATTTTGAAGAGATACTTTGGGCCCTACAGGAGCCGAGGTGGCGCAGTGGTTAAATGCAGCACTGCAGGCTACTGCTAGATCAGCAGTTCAGCGGTTCAAATCTCACCGGCTCAGGGTTGACTCAGCCTTCCATCCTTCCGAGGTGGGTAAAATGAGGACCCAGATTGTTGGGGGCAATATGCTGACTCTCTGTAAACCGCTTAGAGAGGGCTGAAAGCCCTATGAAGCGGTATATAAGTCTACTGCTATTGCTATTACACAAGTACAACAGCCCTCTTCTATGTATTAAAGTAGGCAAACTTTTTAAAGGCTTGGGAATATGGAGCTTTAAGGGCCAGATTTATTTTAACAAGTGGATACAATAAAGGAAGGATATCTCTCTCCCCCCCTCCCCCTCCAACTCATGCCGAAGGCTGAAAAAGTCCGGCTACTTTTTAAAAAACCCAACAAACAGCTGCTATGCTTCTGTGAAGTCCAAAGAGCTTTTTCAAAATCCTTTTCATTGTTATAGTATGCCAGTCTGTCTGTGAATGTGCCAATATATACAAGTATATGTGTATTATGTATACGTGTCTACTATTGCTTTTGTTCAGCAACTGGGACCTGGAGAGAGATTTCAACAGAAGAGTATTTTTTTTAATTGTACAATCATCTAAGAGTCTCTAGGAGTCTTGGAAGAAACTTTAATGCACCTAGGATATGTAGCAGATCTTGAAAGCCTGTCAAAGCCTTCAACTTATATATAAGACTGCCAAGACAGACTTGTTTGGGGATTTTTTTTTCTAATACTTTCTTTTTTGCTGGGACTCAGATATTTTTTTTCTCCAACAATTCAGCTTTTCTCTTTCTATTTTTGGAATTAAATCCCCATTCCTGCATATTACATCACTATGCACATTCTTTAATATTTCCCCCCCCCCCCCCCAGCATTGTGGTTTCTACCAGATATCTATTGTTGGATGTTTAAATGTTCAGTTAGTAGGGATTCTTCTGAATGAAAATTCATTAAGACCACTTTCCTAGTAAGTATGGCTTGTATATTGGAGGTGGAGACCCTTTGAGATCTGTATGCAACAAAATTTCATTTTAATGTATGCCAATTAATGTACATTCAAAGTGACAATAAAGTATTTCTATTCTATTGAATTGTCATTGTAGCATCCTCCAACCGTCATTGAAGTGACAGAAGCCCTGTCCTTATTACTACCACAGTGATGCTCAAATGACTCTAGATAACACTACGTTTGTTAGTGGAAAAATACATATACTGTCTAATTGTTCCCTTTACTTTTTAATTGATTTTTGCATTTGTGTAATAAGAAAATATATGAGGTTTATAAATACAAAATGGTATTATTTCCCTATCAGTAGCTTGTAGTTTTCATTCAGAAGAAATCCCTACTAACTGAGCAGTAATTTCTAGACTGTTTTCATTTCTTTGATGACTGTATGACTAGTCATACAGATGGCTATCGAGAATACTAGTAGAGGGCTATATAAGCTGTGCTGAAACAACTGCAAAATGAATTAAGACCTTCTACAGTCAGAGAACATGATCTATTATTAAGCTATGTATTTTCCCTTATGAGCTAGTAGCTGAAAGCCATTTTGTGCACATTTCAGAATGCTATAATAATAAAGTAATAATTAGCATTATTCAATCATCCACACATCTCGCTAAGGTAAAATAAAACTAAAATAATAGGTATGCTCTGCTCCCTCTGCTACACAAGAAGTACTGTTGATAGTCAGAAGAGCATGTTTTTTACTGATTAGATCTGGACCAGCGACTCAGCCTGGGATCACAGTTTCTTCAATTTGCTTGAATTTGTACAACTTAAATATCAGATAATATTAAGCTCTATATATTCCATAGAATGCTGTCTCAAGAACATAGTGATTTCTGAAGTATTAGATTACTCCAGAGCAGTAATGTGTTTCAAAATTTTTAGAACCTCTTCTGTAGGTGTGACCTGCTTTGTAGGAGTGGCTTCCTGACCATGTGACCAGGTAGGAGTGGCTTGCCAGCCATGTGACTGAGTGGGAGTGGCTTGGCAGTCATGTGACTGGGTGGGCATGGCCAACTTGTAAAATGTGGTGAAGCTCACTTAACAACGCTCTTGCTTAGCAACCAAAATGTTGGCTCAAAAGCTCTGGCATTTGAAGCATGCAAGTCTTCAAGCTGTCAAGTTACAAGACCCTTGCACCCCTAACCCTTTAGAAAAAAATCTCCAGGGGTGTTCAAACGTGACAGCTTTAAGACTTGTGGACTTCAACTCCCAGAATTCCTCCTCCAGTCATGTTGGCTCGGGTACTCTGGCATAGAAGTGTGCAAGTCTTAAAGCTGTCAAGTTACAAGACCCTTGGACCCTAACCCTTTAGAAAAAAGGGGTGTTCAAACTTGACAGTTTAAGACTTTAAGGTTTAGATAGGACTCTTAGAAGTGGCGGGGTGATTGGTAAGCCAGCCAATCAGTGAACAATGGGCGGGGCAAGCATGGTGTGAACGGGCCAGGGGAGGAGGAGCTAGAACTGGTTCTAAATGGCACGGTAGATTTGTGGAACCTCTTCTATAGAAGAGGTTAGAACTGGCAGGAACCCCCCCTGCTTGAGAGCCAGAGCAGGTCAAAAGGAGAATTTTACATGTTGTTTCTCCTGACCTTTGAAAAACTGGATTCCATAGTTACATAGAGAGACTTCAATCACCTTCAACTTCATGAATTACACCATAATTAAGGTGACCAGACGTCCCGCATTTGGCGGGACAGGCACGATTCTTCATAATTTTTCCCGCGTCCCGGGCCGTTGTCAAAGATCCCGCTTTAATTTTGGTGCCTTCTTTGATCGCTCGCTCCCCCCGCCCATCCGCTGCCACTTGCATGGGCAGGGTAGTGTAGCGAGTGAGCGGGCGGATGGGCGGGGGAGCGGCTCGCCTTTCCAGCCCCACTTCCACCCGGACAAGCCATGGGAAAGCCTCCACCTCTCCGAAAAGAGCCACCTGTGTGTGTGGGTCTGGAAGCGGAGCCTTTCCCCAAAGCATCCCTCACGCACTTGGGGGGCCGGCGGGCGAGGCAAGCACAGTGGCCGGAGACTCCCCCATGGGACCACTGTTCCCTCTAAGCAAGAAAACACCGTGCAGCACTTTTCAACTCCCGCGCAGCCGCAGTGATTTGTTTTGATGAGCACGGGGTGACTGGACTGACGGTAACCCCCGCCACCAAAGGACTAACTGCTGCTGCCTCCTCCTCCTCCTCTAACAGCACTGCCGGATTTTCTGCCCGGCGCTGCAGCTGAGATGAAGCCGGCAAAGCTCCCGCCGTGCTTTTGAGGAGCCTTGAGGCCACGGGAGCCAGTAGAAAGGTGGCGGAGGGGTGGGAGCAGGAAAAAAAGGCCCGATGGCTCCTCAAAAGCACGGTGGCAGAGGAGGGGGCAGGGCAGGGCAGGGGTAACGCGGTGCCCAGCTCAGGTGCTCCGAGCAGAGGGGAGCCGCCCCCTCTGCCAGTGCTGGCAGCAAAGAGATGTTAAGCTTTGCTGCCCAGCACTGGCAGAGGGGCGGGCTCTCCTCTGCTTGGAGCACCTGAGCTGGGCACCATGTTACCCCTGCCCTGCCTACTCAGACCAGCTGAGCCTCCCTGGATGTCGTAGCAGCAGCAGCCCCAAGTGCACCGATCTCTGCGTTTTTCGCATCGGGCGGTGCTGCAAGAAGAGGGAGTGAGTGAAGACCTTTTCTAGCCGGCGCAAAGGACTTCCCAAGACTTGCTTTGCAGCAATCCAGACTCCCTCCCTCCCTCAGCCCGCCCCATTTGCGCCGGCTAGAAAAGGTCTTCAATCACTTCCTCTTCTTGCAGCACACCCCAATGTGAAAAACGCCGAGATCGGCGCACTTGGGGCTGCTGCTGCTGCTGCGACATCCAGGGAGGCTCAGCTGGTCTGAGTAGGCAGGGCAGTGGTAACGCGGTGCCCAGCTCAGGTGCTCCGAGCAGAGGGGGAGCCGCCCCCTCTGCCAGCGCTGGGCAGCAAAGCTTATTACCCCTGCCCTGCTCCCTCCTCCGCCGCCATGCTTTTGAGGAGCCATCGGGCCTTTTTTCCTGCTCCCGCCCCTCCGCCGCCTTCCTACTGGCTCCCATGTTGCTCCTCAAGCAACATGGCATTTTCCCGGAGCGCTCGGGCTCCTTCTCTGGGCAGAGTTGGAGCCTCTCCTCCTCCTCCTAATGGAGGGGCGCCCTAAACAAAAAAAAAAAGGAGCCAAGCCATTCCAGAGATGTGAAGGGAAGCTCTGGGCAAGAAAGCGGCTTTCAAAGCTCAGTCGAGCCCTGTGTGTGGATTTCTTTATTATTTGCTCGGGGATCCGGATCCGGGCCACCTGTTCCTCCGGGGGCATCCCGAGCCTTTGGGCGGCGAGCGGAGCTTTCTCCCGAAACGGTGCTGCTGCTCCCCTTTGGCACTTCACTCTGGGAGAAAAATGGAGCGTGACAGACTTTCCAGCGCGAATCAGAAGCTGATCCGGGAGAGCTGGCAGAAAGTGAGCAACAGCCCCCTGGAGCACAGCGTCTTCCTGTTCACCAGGTAGGGCAAGATAGGTTGCCAGACCGGAGGGCGCAGGTGAGAACTCTTGAATGAGAGAGAGAGGAGTGGGGTAGGGGTTGTGGTCCGCCTGGTCAAGTTTGAGGCTGGGCGTTTTAAACATCAGAAGTAGCCCACCATCCTCAGCGAACTTAATTCAAAGCTCCCTCCGCCAGGAATGTACCCTCGTGGATTGACCAGCCACTGACTTGGGCTAAAGCCTTGGTTCCTTCCCATTTCCCTTCTTTAACCTAACCCCTCCCTCCCCGCCTCTAAATGCCTTTTCAGGGCATCTGCTCCCTGCTCAGTGCCAATCCAGACTCACTCCCTCCCTCTTGCAGCCCCCGCCTCATTTGCGCCAGCTAGAAAGGTCTTCACTCACTCACTCTTCTTGCAGCACGCCCCAATGCAAAAAACGCCGATCTCGCGTTTTTCACATCGGGGCTGCTGCTGCTTGCGAACGTCCAGGGAGGCTCAGCTGGTCTGAGTAACATGAGGGATTGCCCTCATGTTACTAGTCTTCCCCGGATGGGCTCTTTTGTCAGCCTGTAATTAAGGTTCTTTGTTATGTCTTAGTCTTAGAAGATCACCTGGTTAAAAAGAAGGAAGAGGCTCCTCTGGTCCGGAGCCCATCTGCATGTGGGAGGGAGGAGAGGCACACAGAAAGACAGACAGAGACATAGAGAGAGACACACACACCGAGTGAGTGATTAAGTGAGTGAGTGAGTGAGTGACAGAGAAGGGAGGGGAGAGAGATTGAGAGATAGAGCGGGAGGGAGGAAGAGAGACAGAGAGAGACACACACAGAGTGAGTGATTAAGTGAGTGAGTGAGTGAGTGAGTGATTGAGAGGACAGACACATACACACAGAGTGACAGAGAGGAGAGAGAGGAAGGGAGGGGAGAGAGATAGAGAGAGAGGGAGGGAGGGAGAGGAGCTTTCAATTTGTAGGGATGTAACCTGGCTGTTTTTGCCTGCTCTCAAAAAGATGAGCAGGGTTGAACCTGGCTAATAATTGGAGGGGAATCCACCTGGGAATCTCAGTACTGTATATTTAATAGGAAAATATTAAAAATTGTCCTAAAACAACAATGACAATTTCCATACTACTGCTAAGAAAATTACGACACATCAATAAAATTATAGGAGCTGAGTTTAACTCAAGAGAAACTTTTCTAAAGTTAGACAGTTATATAACAATTCCACAATTCTGAAAGAACAAGCTTGTTCTATATGAAATTTAATGCTACAGCAGAAGTAACGCTGAAGATAAGTGCAGGTAGTTCTCAATGCACGACCACAATTGAGCCCACAATTTATGTTGTTAAGTGAGAAATTTATTGAGTTTTGCCCCATTTTATAATTTTTCTTGCCACATTTGTTAAGTGAAAAAAAAATTTTTTTAATCAACCCCCCCCCCCCCGGTCAAAGGTGTCCCTCTTTACCAATCTGAAAATCTGGTCACCTTAACCATAATGTGCACTTTAAATTGGATTGTAAACAATAGAGGGGAAAGTGAAGATTCAACTTCATTTTAATGGCATTTCTCAATTTAAGACTGGACTACTGCAATGCGCTCTACATGGGGCAGCCTTTGAAGAGTATTCGGAGACTACAACTCGTCCAGAATGCAGCCGCGCGAGCGATTGTGGGTGCACCTCGGTACACCCACGTTACACCTATCCTCCGCGAGCTGCACTGATTACCGATCGGTCTCCGGATACGCTTCAAAGTGCTAGTCGTAACTTATAAAGCCCTTCATGGTATTGGACCTGGGTACTTGAGAGACCGCCTTCTGCCAATTACCTCCCATAGACGCGTTAGATCGCATAGGGTCAGCCTCCTCCGGGTTCCGTCTACCAGCCAATGCCATCTGGCTACTACCCGGGGGAGGGCCTTCTCTGTTGCAGCTCCGGCCCTCTGGAATGAACTCCCCGTGGAAATTCGGACCCTCACCCCTCTCCAGGCCTTCCGGAAAGCTGTCAAAACCTGGCTGTGCCGGCAGGCCTGGGGTTGATGAGTTCCCCTCCCCTCTCAACTTGTATGGCTGTATGACTCTTGTGTATTTTAATTATATGTATTGTGTTTGTATCCCCTTTCCCCTTTTGAGTTGTTCGCCACCCTGAGTCCCTCCCGGAGAAGGGCGGCATACAAATAAATTAAATCTGAAATCTGAAATCTGAAATTTAAAAAACAATAGAATGTAGAAGTGGAATTCAGAGATTTACTAAAAGTTTGATTTTGTAGAATCTGCAATTTTTGATGAAACTATGGCACTCAACCCTAAAAAATTTTTAAAGAGCTAGGGCTTCAATAGTATGGTTGAAGCCATACTCTTAAATTTTGATCATCTCTTTCAGGATATACCTCTGCCTTTGGGTAAATTGTGAGCTCCGAAACTTTAGATATAGCCAAAAGAGACCTTCATTAGTTTTACTAATTTATAGTGTTGTAATATTATAAAATGGCAAAACTGTTGTATTTGTTATGACAAATGCAAACATTTTCCTTTCACTATGGAATATTTTCTGGAGGTAAATTGTTTCTAAATTTAATGTGGTTCTCAGTCCAGAAAAAAATGTCCATTTCTTGGTTAAATCCTTGTTTTTCATGTTATATATCATTATATCATTATTCCATATAATGATATCTCATTCAAATCTCCTCCAAAGACCTTTAAAATAATTCCAAGCTCTATAGCATATTTCTCTTTAAATTCACTTGGACAATTATATAGCTTGTGCTACTTCCATGAACTAGGCGCTTAAATATCAAAGCTGATAGATGCAATGCATTTTGAATTTGCAGATAAATTCACAGTCTGGACAAATACGTTGTATTTTTAGAATTGGCATCCATGTCGTAGAAAAGGTTTTGGAACCCATTTTTATTTTTACCATTAAAATACTTGATGTCTTAATACTTAGCTACCCAGGAAGTACTGGTCTCAATATAGTCCTGGTCATGTATTAAGATTATAAGAGAAGGATTTTCTTTAGATGTCCTTGCATTGAAGGCAAGACCTATGAATGGTCACTGGATGAATCTTCTAGATCTTTTTGCAGTACATCATCATATTACATTCCAAATATTGCCTACATAGTTCTATAAACTATAAGCCAGGGGTGTCAAACTCGCATCATCATGGCGGTGTCATGTGATTTTTATCCCCCTTTGCTAAACCAGGTGTGGGCATAACCAGCACGTGATGCCTCCGGCCCTCATGCCATGAGCTTGCTAGCCTTGCTATAAGCTATAATACAATATGGCAGACCTTGCCACATGAGGTTTATTCATTCATTCAATTTCTATTCCACCTTTCTCTCCAGGAAAAAGCCCAAGTGGCTGACACAAGAATAGCAATACCAATTAGGAATGATAATATGAAAAAAAAAATCAATAATTAGAATGTTGCAATAAATTTATAAATAAATGCTTGGTTTAGTTTTATTAATTTATTTAATAAATATTAAATGTATGAATAACAATAGAATAACTATTCAGAGTAAATATATTTACCTTTATAGAAGATTTCTGGGTAAAACTTTTCCTTGTAAAAACATACTTTCTATCTAAGTTGCTCTTCATCAATCTAATCAACAAGGATCACGCTTCAGAAAAGCAAAGAACTAGATACCACTTGATCATGTGTAGCTGTTTGGAGAGATCTGAGATCTTTCTATACTTGAGGTCACTGAGGAAACTTCTTCCCCCTTTGAATGCTATGCTGGCTAGCACAGAATCAACTAAAGTATGCAATTTGCTAAAACTAGGATCAATTTTTAAAGGTTGGGAGTAACGTTTTGCATTCTGATTTAAAACATTTTCCCAGCAAGTGTTTCATTTAAATTTATAATGTCACATTTCCTCCCATTGTCTGTTTTATTTTTATTTTCTTCAAAGGGCTGACACTAACTATCTCTGTAGTTATCATTTTATATTATCTGGTAACATTTCCCCCCTCCATAATGATGCACTATGCATGCCATGCCTGGGGCCTGAAAATGCTGCAATAGCATAAATTAAACTATGACTATGGATGATTTAGGAGTTCTAGTATACTTTGTCCTTATGAAATTTCGTAGCTGCAGTTTTCAAACCTTTAACCAGATCTTTTAATTGCTAACATGTTTTTGAAGTAAACTGTAAATAATCCCTCAGAAGGGGTAAGCTCAGTTGAATCAGTATTTTGAAAATAAGAACAGCAATTAAATCTTTATCAGTAAATAAATAAATAATATATATCAAACAGTTGGATACTGTAGCGCTGTAGCTAGGATACCACCTTTGATGTGGAAGACTAGGGTTCAAATCCTGTCTGGCATCTATTATACCAGTTTTGTACCAGTTTTGAATATAGACCTCTTAATGCTTCACCTGTCCACTTAAAATATGAGAGTGATATGAATTGAGTCATGCTGTGTCAGACATTGTTAATTAACAAAATCCATGTTATGACTGGTTACAGATGCAAGCTCAAAAATGGAACTGCCTTCAGGCACCTCCTCTACATAAATGATATCGAGCTGTATGTTAAGAGTAAATGAGACATCCATTCACTAATCCCCTTGACACAAATCTACAGTACAGATCTATGGAAATGTGTGGCTGGATAGTAGCCAAGAAATGGAAGGTAATTAAGATTGAAGGGGTGGAAGACCAGTTCAAGTACTTGGATATTCCACAATCACATGGGAACCATGATGTGGAATCAAGAAAGGCAGTAACATCTGAGTAGCAACAAAGGATAAGACAGTTGTGAAGAGCTGGCTCAATAGGAAAAAAAATCCATGCCATCAGCCTGCATACTTTGGCAGTATAATGAGGCAGTGATCACAGAACCTGAAGAACAGGCACTAAGTACCACATCTATAGAAGTAGAGGTCCATAGAAGCAGAGGTCTACTACACAGTGGACCAAGATGCAGATTATGCAAAAGATCTTAGACACAATCCAATACCCAGTGGCAGGGTGTAAGATGCAGGCGGAACAACATATCCTGAATGGCACAGTCAAGTACTTGGCATTGTGTACAGGAACATCTGCAAGTGTATTGGCTAGATCTCCCAAGGCCAGATGGGAGATTCTACAAATGTTTGTGGTGAATAAGAGAGTTAGGATCCTGCTGGACTTTCAGATTCAGATGGTGCTGACCAATCAACTGCACCTCATGGTACTAGACAAGGACCCGAGGAAGCAATGCTGATAGATGTAGTGGTATTTAGTGAACACAACATCAGGAAGAAGAAGAGTATGAGAAGCTGGAAAAGTACTAGGGCTTGAACTAGGAACTAGAGAGGATGTGGAAAGTAAAATCAAAATTGTCCCAACTTTGGAGCACATCTAAAAAAAATCCTTCTCTTATAATCTTAATACGTGACCAGGACTATATTGAGACCAGTACTTCCTGGGTAGCTAAGTACTAAGACATCAAGTATTTTAATGGTAAAAATAAAAATGGGTTCCAAAACGTTTTCTACGACATGGATGCCAATTCTAAAAATACAACGTATTTGTCCAGACTGTGAATTTATCTGCAAATTCAAAATACATTGCATCTATCATCTTTGATATTTAAGCGTCTAGTTCATGGAAGTAGCACAAGCTATATAATTGTCCAAGTGAATTTAAAGAGAAATATGCTATAGAGCTTGGAATTATTTTAAAGGTCTTTGGAGGAGATTTGAATGCAATATCATTATATGGAATAACATGAAAAACAAGGATTTAACCAAGAAATGGACATTTTTTTCTGGACTGAGAACCACATTAAATTTAGAAACAATTTACCTCCAGAAAATATTCCATAGTGAAAGGAAAATGTTTGCATTTGTCATAACAAATACAACAGTTTTGCCATTTTATAATATTACAACACTATAAATTAGTAAAACTTATGCAGGCTCCAACAGATCCCTAGAACAGTATCAGAGCTCTCTGTCCAGAAGAATACAATGTTAGGAATAGCTAAGATATAAAGCCATAGCTACTTCACCAAATAACTATTATGTACAAACATGTTCCTTTTTTAACTGGCTTCTCATTTAACCTAGGTAGATAAAGGCTTCAAAAGGACACAAAGAAGTCATACTAATGCTTTGATAGTTCTTCCAAATTGCTCAGCAAGTCCTTTGTATTATGCAAAGTGAAGCTGCTGCAACTAATTTCCATACTAACACCCACATACTGTGCCCTGTTCTGATACTCCAACATTGTTACGCATTTATAATGAAGTATGATATTAATTATGAGTTAAATCTTTTCATCTATGTAGCTTGATGGCTAGTCATAGTCACATCAATCATTGTCACATCAGTAATCTTTGCATGTCTCTAGATAATGTAGGGATCCTACAGGCCTCCTCTGAAGCATTAATTTTTTCATCAAACTCATGCTAATCTTATTGATTGTGTCCCCCTTTTAATATATATCACATCCCTTACTTTTTGTTATTCCTGATATTAATTACTTATTTTACTCATTTTTTCCCATTGTGACTGCCTGAAGAAATATAGGACTGGTTTTAAGTCTGTGCAAAGTAAATTGGAGCTCACTTGGGCAAAGCAATTCAGGCAACGGAAATAAAATGTCTTACAAGTGAAAAACTTGTATTCTTCTTCTCAACAAAGCAATTCTAATAGACACATTGAACATGTTCTGTGGAAAAATGGACTTTTCTCACACTTCTGCCCAGGAACAGACCAAAGTGTTTCCACATTGAATAGTTTTGTGATTCTCAAACCTGCAAAATCATTTGAGTCTGTAGTTCTTGTCAAAACATCTAGACTGGATGAAGCACCACAGAGTAAAGCACAATAGTAGGAAAGATAAGTGACTCTTATCCTCCCCCACAAAAAGTGGTAGTTTGTGGCATTATGTAAGATTCTGCAGAATTGTGTGCAGTGTGTGCTGGAGATACCCAGCCTGAATGATTTTTGGTGCCTTCTAAATCAATTCCAAAATGGCCATCTTGGGCAGGAATCACTAACAATGTATGTTAGCAAAGACTGTCCAGCCTGGGAATATCTTGAATTTTGATGGATAAAGTTAAAAGTAAAATGTAGAGAAAAAACATGATTAAGGCTACATGAGAAGCAACATGGTTAAGGAGTGGTGGGATTCAAATAATTTAATAACCGGTTCTTTGCCCTAATTATTTCTTCCAACAACCAGTTCACCAAACTGCTCAGAAACTTAACAACCGGTTCTCCCAAAGTGGTGTGAACTAGCTGAATCCCAACACTGAGTTCAGGGCTGTAAAACTGCAGACAAACTCTTTGCTGCCATCTAGCAGTCACCCGGATGTTTGCACTCTTGAACTGGTAGTCCTAAGGTGGTTACTCTGTTTTCTTCTTAGGGATGAGGGGAACCACAATGCTTCATAAACTGGCTTTGACTAATGCTTATTTGAAGCTTCTTGAAAGTGAATCATCCTTTTGAAAGTTTTGCACAGTCTTGAATCCCTCCCCCATGAATTCCAGTTCACTCGTGCTTCTTGTGAATATCTAAATATAAGCTCAGTTTTTGGAATGCTATCTGAAAGGACAGCTCTTTTTTCCCTCTGCAATAATTCTGTCCAGCTAAGATAGGCAGTGAGCCACAAAAGGTTATTTGATAACAAAATTAGTTCAATTTTAAGTTGACATGAAACTATTTATTTATTTATTTTTGCAAGCTGCTTAATTTAACTGTTCAGTTGCATCAGCCAGCTGGGAAAATAATGCTGCATGGCTGAACTGTATCCTTGAACAATAGTAGCACAATTGACTAGCCATGTTCCTGTGAGTTACTTTAGAAAACTTCGAATGACAGTCTACAAAAAAAAAATAACTCCAAAGGATTTGGACTTTCTGAAACTCAAAGATTTACTTCATATAACATTAAATGCAAATTCTGAAATCTGTCCCCGGTTTTACATTTGCTGGATGATGTGGAAAACTTTCTGGATCTCAATTTTAGTTACTCTTTAGTTACAATTTTAGTTAATGAGCCACAGTGGCACAGTGGTTAGAGTGCAGTACTGCAGACTACTTCTGCTGAGTGCCTACTATCTGCAATTTGGCAGTTCGAATCTCACCACGCTCAAGATTGACTCAGCCTTCCATCCTTATGAGATTGGTAAAATGAAGGCCTAGATTGTTGGGAGCAATAGACTGACTCTGTAAACTGCTTAGAGATGGCTATAAAGCACTGTGAAGTGGTATATAAGGAGAAAAATGGCAGTTGTGGTTTATTTATTTTGGAATTAAGTTTATGCATGCTTAATTCTAAATGAGGATTAACAAAACTCAAGACGACATAACATGTCAATTGGATTTTCTAGAACACATTGGATGACAAAGTATGCCTTTTCATTTTATCCTGGCATAGCATGCTTTATAACCCAGCACTTGCGAGGGAAACTAAAGGATTTTAAAGGTTGCCAATGAGTCTGCCTCTACTGAAGCCACTTCCTTTGAATGTTCCTGCAAGTTGATCTATTCAAATGACAAATCAAACTAGCCAATCAAAGAAGTAACAAGGTTGACACATTAGCTTCTGAAACAGACTCAAAGCCAAACGTTGTATATCCACAGCAGTGTATTTATTTATTTATTTGAATTTTATGACTCCTGGCAGTTTACACTGGGATCTCCATTCAAATACATAAAACCAATTTAAAAACCATCAGCTGAACTCAGTATTCAGAGTACTAAATTTATATATTAAATATTTATATATTAAAATTTATCTATTAAAATGTATGCAAAATAGTTCTGTTTTTATTGCCTCCTGAAACTCAGCAGGGAGGGTGCCATCTAAATTTTCAGGAAAGTTTTTCTAGAGAGATGATGCAATAAAAGATAAACATTGTTCTCCGGTCGTCTGTAGAAACCTCATGAATGAAGAGGCACCCTCAGTCTCCCTGCTTAAGATGAATGGACTAGATTGATTGCTTCTACTTGAAAGAGTTAGCCGGACATCAAGCCGTGTATGACTTTATGGGTAAAAATCAGCACTTTGTGCTGTACTCAAAGATCTATTGGAAGCCAAAGCAACATCACAAAAAACCACATTAACCTGGTTGTAACGGCTCTGACATACCACAAGGCGAACTGGTACATTTGCATTACCCATCCCAAGAGGAATAAATGAACAGATGGCATTGATTTCAAAGTTTGACAAAGAGGAACACTTTCTTCTATTATTGTATTCAACTAAATTCCTGATTCTGTGTCAGTTCTCCTATTATGGTATACAACTGCTTCAAAAGGACATGGATGCTATAGAGATAGTTTCTCTACTCCTTTCATTATACACTTTACCATTAACTTATTGGCAAACAATTAAAAATGTAAAGAATCAAAAGAAAAGAAATGCAAAGGACTGAATTCAGGGCCAAAGAATTCCATTGGTAATAGCAGTGATATGCAATAATACACTTCTTTGAACTAATCATACCTTTTGACAAACTATTGAAAGAATCTAACAACTGCATATAATATTATCTCTGTTTGAAATAGAACAAGATGGAAGGGTTAATTCTGAATGAGATCTGAACCGATCTTTGAACAAGGACTTCTTTCTATTCCATGGAAAATGTTTGTAATGAATATTCATAATATCCTTTTTATATACTTAAAGACTTTACTTTAGAAGAATTATGACAGAAGCAAAAGAAGTCAAGAAGGATACCAATAAAAGTGATAGGTAAATTTATCATGGAGGTATCAGACATCTAACTCTGCTATTGTATTATTGTATTATCTTTAGTAACATTTAAAATCCCTCTGAAATTGCCTTTTCTTTTTCCTCCACTACCTATTAATAAATCAGATATAGTGTTAGAATAGCAAAGCAGAGGATATATTCAGTTTATAAGAGAGAATCTAGAGCATTCAAGGACACTTGTAAAAAAAGACAGTCCAGTATGTGAGTATGGGTATTTCTAACATCAACACAGCAGCTAAATTAATGACAGTCACATAATGGTTTATGGATTGAAATTGGATCTTTGGAACAAAAATGAATGGATTTTATTTGTATAACTAAAGAAAAGAAAAGGGGAAAAAAACCAATGCTGGCAACCATCTAGCCACACCTTATTTATCCTTGTAAAATTTACATAAAATTAAGCACAACATCCTGAGATCCCCTCAATAATGGTAATATAATAATATTCCTGAAAGAGCCACTTTGGTGTAGTTATTAAGGCATCAGGCTAGAAACCAGGAGACCATGAGTGGGTGACTGTTGGCTATTCACTCTTTCTCAGCCCTAGGAAGGATGCAAGGGTAAATCACTTTGGAAATATTACCAAGAAAACTTCAGGGAATTTTCTAGGCCAGGGGTGTCAAACTCAAGGCCTGGGGCCCAGATCTGGTCTATGGGGTGCTTCGATCTAGCCCCTGGGGCAGCTCTGGAACCAGTGAAGGACTGGCCTGGGGTGCCTCTGCCAGCAAAAATGGAGCAGCCCTTCCGAGCTCTGTTTCCACTGGCAGAAGGTTGCAGAAGACTGTCTCAGCTGAAAATGGAGCTCAGGAGCCCATTTTCGCTGGCAGAGTGCTTGGGCCACCAAAGGCGCCCCTGACACGAGTAACCTTGAGCTGGCTACACCCATCCCAGCTCCCCGAGGTGAAGATGTGGCCCTCAATAAAATTGAGTTTGACACCCCTGGTCTAAGCAGTTTCTAAGAATCTGACAAGATTGAATGGAAGAAAAAATCCCAAATTAAAGCAATTGTTAGAGATTCTATCAGTAATTTTAAGAGAAATTTAGAAGAATCTGATCTCAGTGAATTTTTACATTTTCTCCTACTATTGAAATCAGAGGGAAGAAATCTGTTGCTATACAGATGGTCCTCTGTAAATGACCATGCCGTTTAGCAATCATTCAAAGTTACAATGGGGCTGAAAAAGTAACTTTATGACTAATCCTTGCACTTATGACCACTGCAGTGTCTCTGAGTTATGTGATTGAGATTCAGCTATATTGCAGTCACTTGGTGGCATAAGGGCACTTACGACAATTGCACTGTCCCTGTAGCCATATTATCAAGATTCAGCAGCTTCACAACTTGTGTATGTTTACTATCATCATAGTGTCCTGCAGTCACATAATCACAATTTGTGCACTTCACAGCTGGCTTCTAACAAACAGAGTTAATGGAAAATGTGACAGTAAAACATTTTTGAATTGGGTATCCTTGCTTGCTCATAGCCGATACAGGTGCAGTTTTCCATCCATCACTTTTCCTCCTGCTTATCAGTTTGGGTTGCATAGACACTGAACTTTTCACATATTCCATGAACTTCTCTTTGTTCTTAATGATTCTTCCAACTGTGAAAGGATTCATGTTGTAGGAAAATGCCATATTTGCCCTCATCTCCCCTCCCTTTTCTTCAATTTCTACACCTTTGTCTGCATCATGATGGATTGGCACTTCTTTGCACTATTCCCCTCCCCATTATCACTCTTGAGCTTAATTAAAGACATGTACAGTCACTACATACCATCCACAACTAAACAACAACCTGATACGCAAACAGTATACAAGCGGAAGTTGGGAGGAGGCAGGAAAAGTTTAATTTAATAGCACACAACATATGTATGATTATCCTTCCCCTCTTTGTCCTAACTTCTGGGACCTGCTGTATATGAGTTGAGACAGGTTTATTTGTATTGGCAAAAGTTTGCAACTTGTTCATTGAGTAATATTTGTATATATGCATAGAATTATAGTCTCAGATAAGAAGATAGATTAGATCCTCATTTACATATAATTGAACATAATTTATAATCTTGAATTTCAGGTGAAATGAAACAGGCATGAATAATGTATCAGACTTCACTAGGGTTAGACTTACAGTGACAATTGGAGCCATGATTTCATAAAGCACAGTCATATTGCTTAGGGATGCAATTGCTGCAGTCCTGGTTGCCATTGTCAACTGAATCCCATAGTTGTTACCTGAGGCAATTTCCCACCCTCTTTCCACAATCAAAGTCAATGGGGCAGCCAGCAGGAAGTTGCATGTCACAGGCTGTCAAACAGGTAAATGGCTGCTGCCAGGTGGAAGAGGGAGAAAGGAGGTGCATGAAGGTGTGTGGAAGGTGCAGCAAGTGTGTTCAAGGAAGTGCTGGGGGCACAATAAGAATAGTGACGGCCAAGGAGGGTACACAACAGTGGTGGGATTCAGCCAGTCCGCACCTATTCGGGAGAACCGGTTGTTAACTTTCTAAAGCAGTTTGGAGAACCGGTTGTTGGAAGAAATCTCCTTTTGATTTTTTCCACTTTACAGGGCTAATCCTGTAAGGAAGGCAGGAAGGAAACCTGGTGTTGTTTCTAGCCTAATCTTTATTGCCCTGCTTACAGAAACTGCCTCTCCAGTTAACCCTTATTACATAGTAACAGCAAAGGCAAAGCACCCATTGATGTGAGTGATGTTGAGTTGGCCACACCCACCCAGTCATATGACCATCAAGCCACGCCTACCCAGCTTGTCATTAGGGCAAAGAACCGGTTGTTAAACTATTTGAATCCCACCACAGGTGCACAAGGGTGAGCGTGGTTACATAACAGACATAACACAGGTTGGGATGTACGAGGGTGTGAGGGAGTGCATGAGAGGCACAGAGAAGATGAAGGCAGGTCCTGACTTGCAAACAAACCTTATTTGTTATTTTTGGTAATTATTTAAAAGCATATTGTTTATATATGATAATGAGGGAAGATTCACTATTTCAGAAGAATGGCTGATTATATGTTCGTACTGACAGTATTTCTGCATTTCTTTGCCTTAAGGCATCTCCCTATAATGAGTACAATGTTTTTTTTTTAAATTAACAGAATAACAGAGCTGGAAAGTGACTTCTAGGTCTTCTAGTCCAACCCTCTGCTCAAGCAAGAAACCCTACACCATTTCAAACAAATGTTTTTTCAATCTCTTCTTAAAAACCTCCAGTGTTGGAGCATCCACAACTTCTGGAGGCAAGTCATTGCACTGATTAATTGTTCTAACTGTCAGTTAGGTGTGCAGCTGCTTTAGACGTACAGCTGCTTTAAATTAGATATACAGCTGCTTTAGCATCTGTAGCAAGGAGGAATCACAACCAAAACAGTCTTCTAGGTTGCCCTAATTCATAATTGCTGTAGACATGTAGAGCAATTCATATCATTTATAGAATTTTAATTGTCATTGTTTCTGTAAGGGAATGAAGCTGCCTGAGAAAAACAGCTGCAGCCAGGCAGAAATATTTTCCTCCTTCATTTCCCCAAGAATAGCCTCAGCTCATCCCTTTCCCCAAAGGGCAGTAGAAGTTTCGGAAACATGAGTGTAGCTGGTTCTTTATTAATTCATTCTCCCTCCCCCTTACAGCTTATTCATAAGCATTCATACCTGTGTTCCAGGTGTCTGGCTAATTGAGCCACACCTAAATGGTTTTAGGAATGTGCTGATGTTCATAGGCACCTCACCCTGCCCCTTAGCTTACAAAAGTGTGGGTGTGTGGATAGAACATTAAGGAGACAATGGACAGATGAGGAAGTGACGTCTGAGAATGTGCAACTACTAGGAACAACAACCAGAACAACAAGCTCACAGGACGTAGCTCATTGTGGTGTGATTCCGACCGGGTGTTTGGCAGCAATCAGAAGAGGTGTAATCATGTTGAGGCAGCACCTAATTCCAACAATTTTTTGGTGGGAGGCAAAGGTTATATTCCACTCCACAAACGTTACATCTTTTATTTGATGTAAGGAATATCCATCAAATACTTATTCACATCAACTTTCAAAACCTGGGGGGGGGGGTAGAGTTAACCTTAAGGCAACTTACCTGTTGAAGGTGTGTGCTACAATAAAGCATTGTGTAATTATCTGCTGTGGGTGTCCAGCCCTTGGAAAACAAAGAGCCCCCAAAGTTTCCTTCAGATATATGTGAGAAATAATGTTAAATATTAAATGACATTAAATAGTGAAAATTCATGGAAGGAAATCAGTGTAGGATTATCTCATTGTACTTTTCAATGTCATTTGGTCATATTATACAGTATATTTATGTCTGGAATCTTGGGTTTGTCTTCTTTTGCCTCCTTTTTTAATGTGATGACTCATCTTTTTTCCTCATGTAGTAGTGGAATAAAACATTTTCCATAACCAATCTGAATATGTATAACAGCATATGAGAAAGAGAAGAAAGAAAAAGAAATGAGAATGTGTAAGGTATAAAGAAAAGAAAATATACCTACTACTCTTTAGTGAGCACTTACCAATCACACATGATAGTTCCACAGTAATCTAGTATGACCATATTAGGAAAACTGAAGGCATTTTACTAATAAAAGTGGAACAAGTATGTTCCTTCCACTATATGCACACAGCTTATTGTGTAATAATTAAATCTTTTTGCTACAGGAATAACGGATGAGGCTTCTCCTTTTAAAAGCAGTGATGAATCATCTATTAACTGAAGGAGTGTGACAGTGCTTGATCTGACAGTGACAGTGATCAATCCAACATTAGTCCCAACAGACTAGCTGAGTGGCAACCATTGACCTTGCATCTTCCACAATGGAAATAGCGAGGAGTACAAAGCCAGAAACCCAGATTCTCTACTGTCCAATTTGGACCCAAAAAGACACAATCTGATGTCCTAAATAGCTCCCCAATCCCCTTTACTCTGCAAAACCATATGCATCTCCAGTGCATCTCCATGATTCCTCAATCAGTCCTAAGAAAAGCAGCAACCTAAACTATGTCATTAGCAATAGAGACCTAAAATCTTCCTCTATGATTAAAAGACTACACCTCTAAAAACCAATGCCAGCATCTCACATGTTCACATGGTAGAGATATGTATCAAAAAAGAGTCTTATTCTGCAGCATCTTGAAAAAAAATGTTTGCCCTTTTAAGTGCATTCCTTTTCTTTATTTCTTTCCATACTTGGCCATTTCTTTTCAAAGTGATGATTGGCCCCCAACTGTCATGAAAATCTTTTTATTTTCAATTGCAATCATTCCAATGCTAACTGAGCCTTGCACATATAGGCACGATCTGTTCTCACTTGATCAAGCAAGTTCAAAAAAGGGAAAAATCATTGTTATAGGATTTCAGCAGTAGAATGATTGCTTGGCATATGAGCAGGCATCTTTTTTTTTTCTTTATTCAGTACCACTTTCAGTGACAATCAAAGAAATAGAACCACTGCATAGGGACAACCTTCATCTACCAGCTTCCACCCACAGTCAACAACCCCAAAAGATATTTAGAGATCCAGGGATATCAATGGGATGTCATTTCCCCATGTCTCTCCAAATATAGATCATCTATTCTCTTATAGCTACTCTCAATAATCTCAAGCCCCATGAAGCTGTGCAAGACCAAGGAAGAAACATTTAGACAGAATTTAATAAGGTATATTTAATGCTCATTTGGGATAACTACAGAATCCTAACAAGGATGAATGGAAAGCATCTCGTTTTTAAATGAAAAGTTATTCTTATAAATTGAAAACCCTCCTTCTTTTTAGGTCCTGAGTTAGGCAGACTTGCTTCTTCAGGTGAAACAAAAAATTCTAACTATTTTACAATACTTAGAGTACAATAGAACAGCATCACGTAAATAAAATAAATAAATAGCTCATACTCAGCTCATAGATGCACTTTTCTTCTACAAATGGTTGCCATGTTCTACTCTCCATCTGGATTTTGCCACTAAATTGTAATACTTCCCTATTATTACAGGAGTATGTTGTGCTACTTTAAAAAAAGAAAAGAAAATGGGCATTCCCAGTGAGAAATCATTAGGACAGCAAGTAGATATATCACCCAGCTTCTTTCCCCACAATCTTTTATTTCCTTTTAAAATATTTTATAAAGACATCACAATGAATAACATGTACCAAGAAATTTAGTGTTGGCACATAACTTTAACATTATTATGCCATAAACTATGCAAAAAAGCAAGAACCTTAGCAAAATAATTGAAATAAGTGGGGAAAGAATAAAAGGGAAAATATTACTTTTTAGTTTTTTAAAATTTAGAAATACACAAGAAATCAAACAAGATGACCTTAGGTCTCGGTCTCTCTCCCTCTCCCTCTCCTCTCCCTCTCCCTCTCCTCTCCCTCTCCCCTCCCCCTCCCTCCCTCCCTCCCCCCCCTCTCTCTCTCAATATTTGAATTGAAATTAGCTACTATTTAGCAGGTTTTAAAGTGATTTCACACCACAGGGAAGCAAGGTAATGAATATCTAAAAAATAAATAACTTGGTGACAGAATTTTATAAGCACATTCATGGAATTCAACAAGTTATATGTTGCTCTCACTCACTTCGCTTACATTGAAAGTGCATATCATAATACCATAATACTGAGTCTTCAGCACTTCATAAGTGCAAGAGAAACAGATAACGGATTTATTATGTGTGTCTCCCTTTGTTTATCCCTATATCTGTTCTTTGTTTGAAAGGCTGCTAACATAGGTTAGTTCCTTTAGCTCAGTGTTTTTTCAATTGTAGCAACTTTAAGATGTGTAGACTTAAACTCCCAGAATTCCCCAACCAGCTGGCTAGGGAATTGTGGGAGTTGAAGTCCAAATGTCTTGAAGTTGCCAAGGTTGAGAAACGTTGGTTTGCCCTTTCTTCTCATGAACACATGCCCAACACACATACTTTTTTCTTTTTTCTTGATAGAATTTGGATATTAGCCTTTGCCTGATCCTATAATGTATTCCTTATAAATTAATATTTTGTTATACTTAAAAAAACTTGCTTTCCTAATCTATTACATGAGAATGCTTCAATTTTTAACATTCTTTGTATAATTTACTTTCAGGTCAACAGAATTCAGCAGCTATGTTGTCAGTTTTTCAATGGTAAATAGTTTCGTCTCACAAATTGCCTGGGTTTGCACATCATACCAAGTCATAAACTAAATAATATAAGAAGCTAAGTTTTGTGTGATCCTGAGGCAGGTGGGAGAAGATGAACCAAAATATCACCTGGGTATATGAGCCCCCAGGCTCTAAATTCTTACTAGTTTCTGAGCATTAATACATACTTAATCTATATTTTTATTAAGTTTGATTTTATTTACTCAGTTTGTGTTAACGTATATTACTGGAACAATGTGGCAAGACGCTGTAAAGGAGGGGCAAGAAGCCAAGCATGGGTGTAAGATAGAACATTGGTGAAACTGCCGATAGCTTAAGACATTATAGGAACTTCTCTTTTTGTATTTTTCCTATGTACTTCCAAAATGAACCTCTCTTTTTCAAAATGTCATGTTTGTCTCTTGTATGGAAATGCCTTGAGAAAGCCCAGTTTGGAGCACGGTATAAAACTAATATCCTGGGCAGAGCCCAGGCAGTTCATATCTTGGTGTGTTAGCACTCTGAACTCGATGCATCAATAAACCTGTATCTCTTTTACCTTCGTGGTCTCATGTCCTGTTCTTATAATTGATAAGTGGTAAAAGCTACTTGCTGCTGCTACATTTTTTAGTGACTTATGTTTTGTCTGGTATGTCTAGTTTAATAGAAAGAAGGAGTAGGGGAGACATGACAGCAGTGGTCCAATATCCCATTTACTGAATTCCTTTTCTTCCAATGAAGAAACATCATCCTAAATAAATATTCTGATGCTTATGAGCACCAACTGCTATTAATAGAACATTTCTCAGATACATAATATGAGGTTAGACAGTTACGAATTTACCACACTTTAGACTCTGGAAGGAGTGGAAGGCCCACTCAAAACACACAATAACCAATGATTAAAGGTGCTTGGTTCCAAATGTTTTGGGAAAAAAAATCATAGTCTTTTGAGCATTTGTATCCGACTACAAATTCATAAAGTTGTGATACAGTGTATTCTGATATAATGGAGAAGGAAGAACAAAGTATTATTTGTAAGGGACATGTAAGTAATGTATATCATTCTATGCATTATATACCTAGGAACATCTGATATGGCCCATAGTCACATTTTTTTCAAACCTTGTACTAAATATGGATGCCACTTAATGGCATTAGCATAGTTACGAATTTCTGCTTTTCTTGTGCAATGGGGATGTTTCTATACAGGTCTTGAGGCTTCACAAATTGAGTCACAAACTGAAGATAACTCATCAGATATATAGTAAAATGTGTTTTAGAGGGTTATGTATTGTAAACATTTTGATTTTAATTCCTATGTGGTTCTGCAAACTAAATCCCCCATTCTCTTTGATCTGCAGCTACATTGGTCAACTTTGGCTTGCTGTATCAAATTATGGACAGATTTGGCTTAGGTAATAGGAGACCGGAATAACCAATGACCATATTGTTCATTCATTGAAGTTAATGTTACCTATTGTAATTGAGGAAAGCTTTCTTAAGTTCTAGATAGGTTACTTTTCTAGCCCCATGTAAAGATTCTAGAGTATATACTGGATTTGATAATACATAAAAAAACGTATGTTCTATCAAAGAGCTGAACATCTCAGCAGACGTCAAAGATTTTTATTAGATGGTTATAGTCATGCAAAAGAATTTTTCTGTAAATGATTTCTAAAAATCTAAGTTTTATTACTTTATCAAAATATAAAATACAGAAATGCAGAGAAAAATGAAAATTATGGGAAAAGGAAAAAGTGTAGGGTAAAGGGGAGAAGAAAAAAAAAGCATCGACTTCAGACTTCTTTTGGGGCAGAATAATGGAATAACATGCTGTACAACCTCAACATTTTACTTTTATGTAATAATATATACCAGACATTTCTATAACACTCTGTGAGTGATTTCAGTTAAGAAATTAGCACTAGTTTATAAAGAGAGGTGAGCAATTTGTGCTAACCCCCAACAATATTCTTGCTTGCCTCAGATTTTAACCCCACTAATCATAGCATTACCTATGGGGGGGATTTATCTTTAATTGTTCTACTTATCTTATTCAAGGTGGACATTTGCATATCAGTTTGTCCTCTGTATAGATTTGTTTTCTGTCAGTGTTTTCTTTTCCTTATAATGTTTTATTAATGTATTGCTTAAATTTGTATCCCTAAGAACCTTTTAAGTCTTTTTTGCTTTGCTTTTGTATTTGTCTACTGGGGTGAGGAGGCAACTTGGGTATCAGCGGTAATTTGTTTTATCACCTGAACTTCCTAGAGTGCCTCACATTTAATTACACCATCACAACAAAGTGACTGCATGACAAATATGGCCTTTGGGTCTTCCATGAAGGGAAAGAGCAATTCCCTTCCCCAATTTGGATCAGAGAGAGAGAAAGAAATTTGCCTGGTAGAGGAAACCTCACTGATCTTGCATTCAGTCCAGAGGCATATGTAGTATGATGTATGTATGTAGTATGTATGTATGTATGTATGTATGTATGTATTCCTCTCTCTATATATATATCACTTAACTTTATGGAAATCAAGAAAGGGACATAAAGGAAACATCTTTTCATTTCCCCAAACAAAGGTAAAGCAGGAGCTTGACATCTGGAACATTCCAATGTGTAAATAAAATGACTGCTAAATAATTAGTTTTGTACTGATTTTTCTACCCACAGCATGAAAATGAAGGAAAAGCATAACAATCACATCGTTAGTCTTACCATCATTCTGCAGTGGGGTATGCACTTTTTCCCCTTCTGTTGCCTGTGTTGTTTATAGCTTTTAGATTTTTTGTTGTTTTAGAGGCTGACCTTAATAGTCAATCGGCAACACTGTCAGCAAATAGCAATGTGAAATAACTAAGAAATGACATCATATAAGAATGGCTATTTTTGTAAAGATGGATACCTGTGGTTTAGCAAGCCAGGCTGATACAACAGCAGCTGAGTGCATTGTAGAAACACAGAGGCACAGAGGTGTCTGAAGGTATATAAAAAGTCAAATGGGTATTGCCCTATTAACTTTCTGGACCCTCCTGGAATATCCTCACACAACTAAAACAGTGCTACATCAAGCTGACAGTCTTTCTCCCTCTGGCACATTTTAATATTTTAAATCTTACTTGATGCATATTTTGACTTCTTAGTCAAGTATTCAAGGTGGCTAACAAAATTCAAACAAAATATTATGGGAGGACTTTTAACCATATCTATCAACTGCTGTTTTGAAGGTTTGTGGGAATAACCGTTTCTTCACTGAAAATTATTACACATACTTTCTAATTTGCTCCATTTCCTTGCTACCAGTACATTTTTTTTGGTTCTCCCCTCCCTCTGTCATTCTGCAGTCATGATCTTTTCTCCTGCTTCTAAACAACATGACACAGAATATATTCCATCTCTTCTGTGAAGTGCATTTTGATGAAGACTGGAAGACCAAATGTTGAAACTAAGTAATATAGAAAGTGATATTTTACCAATCTTTTACTTACATACTGAAAATCAAGGCAGGAGAGAAATTGCTCTGCAAAATTAAATTCAGTGGTGAAAAGTGTAAGGTTCTACATTTAGGCAACAAAAATGAAATGCACAGGTACAGTATATGTGGTACCTTGCTCAACAGTAGTAACTGTGAAAGGGATCTTGGAGTTCTAGTGGACAACCATTTAAATATGAGCCAGCAGTGTGCAGCAGCTGCCAAAAAAGCCAACACAGTTCTAGGCTGCATAAACAGAGGGATAGAATCAAGATCACGTGAAGTGTTAATACCACTTTATAATGCCTTGGTAAAGCCACACTTGGAATACTGCATTCAGTTTTGATCACCACGATGTAGAAAAGATGTGGAGACTCTAGAAAGAGTGCAGAGAAGAGCAACAAAGATGATTAGGGGACTGGAGACTAAAACATATGAAGAACGGTTACAGGAACTGGGTATGTCTAGTTTAACAGAAAGAAGGACTAAGGGGAGACATGATAGCAGTGTTCCAATATCTCAGGGGTTGCCACAAAGAAGAGGCAGTCCAACTATTTTCCAAAGCACCTGAGGGTAGAACAAGAAGCAAACTAATCAAGGAGAGAAGCAACTTAGAACTGAGGAGAAATTTCCTGACAGTTAGAACAATTAATCAGTGGAACAGGAATTGCCTCCAGAAGCTGTGAATGTACCCCAACATTGGAAGTCTTTAAGAAGATGTTGGATAGCCATTTGTCTGGAATGGTATAGGGTTTCCTGCCTAGGCAGGGGGTTTGACTAGAAAACCTCCAAGGTCCCTTCCAACTCTGCTATTGTATTATAATGAATGAAGAAACAGAGAGCATTCATGGCTTACTTGACCGAAAAGATACATCAGAACAAAGAAGTTCAGAAATGGCACTGTGAGAGTGCCTGGTGTTTTAAAGGAAGGTCTGCCCTGTCATTGGAGGATATTTGAGCTTTGTCCTCATTACTAGACCCCAGATTGTTGCAGCATATTAGTGTGGTTGTACAAAGGCACAATTGATAGCATACAACACTAGGAGTGTGAAAGACAGTCGAGGTTTATTCTATACTAAGCAGAGAATGACAATGTTTAATTAATGAGAATTGGAGCAAACTGCACATTAATCCAGACTGTTTTGACAATTAAAACTCTATTTCAACATGACTATTACAGTTACGAACATACTTATATGTTTTGAGTTTCTAAAGCTTGCAAAGCACCTCTCCACCCAATTAGTACTTGCCCTTTGTGGCCAACAGCAGCGCACAGAGAATTGTCAGACAATCAGTGTACACTTATGAGCTAATAACTACATCTTAACCTACCCCTTCTTCCAAAAAATAAAAGTGTAAATTGCTAGTGGTTTGTCATATTTTCCTATGGTCATCGTAATTAACCTCACTTGTTTTGCAAACAGTAATTCTTATGGGAGTCAGGAAATGTGCTTTCTCTGTTGTAGCTCCTGTCCTCTAGAATGATCTCTGTCCAGAGATTCATACATTTCCCATTCTAATGATGTTCAGAAAAATAATTACAAATTTGGTTATCCTCCTGGACCAACCCTACGATTGTTGTAGAATTCCCATAAATTTGGGTTTATCTTATAAAATGGCCATCCAACTGACTTTTTAAATATACATTATTTTCCCTTTATCTGTAAGTTGTCCAGAATTAATTGAAAGGTTACAAAATAAATAACAAGATTCATAAGTGTTAGAGAAATATTGTTATCCAGCAGTGTTTTCAGTATCACTTTTAATGAGGATTCATGAGTAATGTTTCCTTCAGTTGTAAATTTTCCAAAAAGTAGTTTGGTTACAGATTTTGCTTTTACTTGATCTTTACATTTAAGAAACACAATAAGTTTAAAAACTTGGCTGATTAGAATTTATGATTTTAACCAATCATCTTGTCCTGTCAGTCAAAGACTCTGGAGAGCTTTTATGAGCTCTTCAAAGCTTATCAGAATTATTAATTTTAGAAAAAAGTATAATATGAAGCAAAAATCACATTTCATTCAGTTCTAATAGCAGATATGTTGCCAAAAAAAAACAACCAACAGACTCTCATTCCTGTCTTTAAACTGGAATGATTGATTTAGTTGCAATAACTCTTCTGAGAGATTTAACACCACTTTGGTTGAGAATTTTGAGAATAAAAACTCGAAGTTATGTAAAAGTTGCTAATACAAATTTCTGCTTCCCTCCTTTCCATTCCCTATGTCAACTATTGAAAAAAGAAGCAGAATGCTGAATAGTATACTAATAACAAATGCAAATTACTCTCGTTCATTCCTTCAGAGAATTCCTGGGACCTGTCACTTTATAAAGGTGTTAGAAGTGCTTTGTGAGGAGGCCCAATCTTTTTAAAACAAGCAAATCCTACACAGAGCTAAGTGCTTAGTGGTCATTGAGTTCAATTCATAACATGTGTGAAATTGGATTACATGTATTGTGGAGACATTATTTGCTATCCCCAATGTACTGATTGCTTATTCATTACCTTGAGTTGTATAAAACAAAGGCAGAATATAAATACAAAAATCATTGGTATCATCCTACATTTAAATAAACTGGAACACCAATCTTAAATCCAAGACTTGGAAACAAGAGAGCTTGATTCTGGAGGATTTCCTTTCCTGTTACACATCTTAGAATCAAGTCCATGTTACACAATCTGATCATAGGCACACACCCAGACCCCTGATTTGTGCATACTCTGCTCACCTTAAAGCTACTTCTAATTGATTCCAACACAAATTAAATGGTTCTGATCTCACATCTCAGGAGTAGCCAGGAAAACAGGAAGATTTAAGAGGCTATGTTACAAATATATTTTGACAGAAATTCTTTTTATACCAGAATTCAATATCCTTCCAATCCCCAATCACTCAGTGAGGAACACTTAGAACAAATTGTCCAATATATTGATTATTCATAGGACTGAATAAATCAGTTTGAAGACTGTGTTACCGCTTCCTAAAGCTATTTGGCATATGTTCATTTCACGTTTTTGACAAAAAGAGTTATCTTGAAGAATGATTTCATCTCATAAGTGGACCAAAGTAAGAACCTTGCCTATAACAGTAAGGTAATGAACTGGTGTGTATAATAATTAAAAGTGATGCACAAACTTTTTTATTGATCTCATCTCATCCCTACAAGAAATATTTCATCTCTACTTTGAAAGACTAATTGGCTCTTTGGCTTATTTATTCATTTTGGAATACATTTTGTAAAACTAGTCAGTGCTGTACTGAGGCTCTCATAAAATGAAGATAAAGAATATTTCAGCCTGGCCTTGGATTAGACCAGCCTCCTCCAACATATTGCCATGCTGGGTTGGGAATTCTGGATTTTGCAGTCCTAATGCTTCTGCTATTAGGATTACAAAACCCACATTGAAGAACCCTTCAATATTAAGAAAGAATGAATAGATAAAAAATACTAACATCTTGAGCTTAAATGGACTCCAGAGGATGATAGAGGACAGGAAAGCCTGGAGGAACCTTGTCCATGTGATCACAATGGATTGGACACAACTTCGCAACTAACAACAACAACAAGAGCTAACATATATAATTTTGAATAGATCTATCTATCTATCTATCTATCTATCTATCTATCTATCTATCTATCTATCATCTATCTATCTATCTATCTATCTCTATCATCTATTTATCTATCTCAGAAGTGCTATTCAGTGATGCCAGTATCAGAGTTTAATAAAGGGTCCCAATTCAGGTTACCTCTGCTCAATTCAACCCCTCGTTCCCATATTTTGTTCCACTTTCTTCTGAGCTATACCTAAAGCAAAACAGCAATGAATATGGGTTAAGTATAGAGCAGCCTGGAAACAGTCTGTTCAAGTGTTTGCTAAGAGTCAACAGTGACTTCATAGCATTTAATAATATACCCAAAACACATAGTAGACTATTTCATGTCCCTTGAGTCCATATATGTTCCAGATGCAGCAGAAAAAAATCTAGATTCTCCATCCAAAGACTTGCCAGATCAAGGACACATAATGAATGCTAACTAGTGGTTTAACATGCAAAGGTGACAACATCTATCACAGAGTAGTGAACGGAGAAACATTTTGTCAGATTAATGGCCTACACTATGAATCCATTCTCTTACTTCCCTTCAAATCAGATCTCTTTGAATCATCTGTGTGTACATCTACCATTAAATGCTTAATCCTTGCCCTTTGAAATATTTTGTCATCAGTGATATTGGATATTGAGGAAAACCAAAAATTTTTTTGTCAATACTGAGGGAACACGTGGGAAACACCGATGACAAAATATTGCAGATATCGTATCAATACCACTTCCAATTTTAGAAAATCCCAAACCTAGCAATCTCCAAATGCACTGGATTATAAATATTGGGAATTATAGTTGGCAGATACTAGCTTAGAGAAAACTTTAAAAAAATCAGAAGCAAACCTACAATTTCAAAATGGTAGTTAATTGTGAGAAACAATATTATCCAAAAACTCACAGCTGCTCTGAAACAATCTTTTAGCTGTATTATGGGGTATGTCACTGTTGGAAGAAATGTCCTTCTGGGTTCAGCTCCAAGTGGGGAAAAAGACACTGGAGACATGGAGGCTGCTTGGAAAGATGGTTTTAATGGTGGGCAGGACCACATGGCTTGAGTCCTGAACAGAAAAGGTGATTACATGCTTCAATGTTGGTGGAGAAAAAGGGAGGGAAGGCTGAGATGCTGAGTCCCTGGTTTTATGCCCTCTCTGGCCTTTGATTTTTAGCTTGTATTCTGATTGGTTGTCAGAATCCCATGGGGCCATGCAGGGGCCCATGCATTTTGAATCCAGGTTTGGTTGAGTTTCAGATGCCATGTGATGAGTTGGGTAAAGGGCCAATATTATCATGCCTTAATCCCCTTGGAGCTGAAAGGGAGAACTCTTTATTATGTAAAGGGACTGGCTTGGCCTTTTTAATGGCCCATTGACAAAGTGGGTGGGGGCAGGAAGCTACAGGGAGCTATTATCTCTTTAAAACATATTGCTTCCTTTTCACATTCAGGGAAATGTAATATTCTACCTTTTCAATATTTCCTAGGATATTTCATTTTTCTGGGAGAGGGTTGGGTGATAACTTCCTACAATACCTTGACCTGATGAAATAAGTAATTCTATTGGGTACACCTTGGGACTTTAAAATATGTTTGATTGGTTGAGCTTTGAAAACAACAGCCTTTGGAATTATGAAGTCTACAAATCCAAATAACTAAGGCCAGAAAGATCAAAGACAAGTATTTAGATCTTGGAAGACCTGAATAATCCAAGCAATATTATTGCTTTGAGTTATAATTTGTATATTTCACATTTTGAGAAATTCCAAACCTCAGTCCTATGCAACTAGGTAATGTTAAAATTCTGCCAATTTGTGTAGAGGCAATATTGACCAGAATAGATAAATGCTCTGAGTCAGCATAAGGCACTTTCCAATATTCCTGTCAGTTCAGCGTGAAGCTTATTCCCAAATTAGTGTGCATAGGATTTCAGCCTGAAGGGGAAGACTGATTTGAATCTCCCCTCCACTAAGCTAAAGCACTTGAATTTAAGTGGTATTAGTCCCATTAAACTAATCAATGGGATTGATCTTGCTTCTGCAGCACATGCTTGCATAATCAGGTTTGTGGATTGCAAGCATCATCATCATGATCCTTCATTGAGGAAAAAAAAAAACAGTCCTAAAACTACTAAGCACTGCACAACAGTAATTAAAAACCACAAGTATACAATCTAAAATGGACTCTTACTTGTAAGAAATGGAGTGGGTTCTAAGAGGTAGCTGTAACTGCTGTCATTTTACGCCCTTCATGGCATAAGAATGGCAAAGAATGAATGCTGTGAATGTGAGTCTTGCAAGTTACTTATTTCCTTTCTAGCATCCAAAGTCATTGTTTTATACAGCCACCAGCTGGATACTTCTGACAGGCAAGGAATTTAGAGAAATATATATTTGGAAATATGCCATGCTGCAGAGTCAGAATAATATCTATGGAGATTTTCAGCCATCCAGGTCAAGATTGGCCCAAAGGTGCTTTTTCAAGAAACAATGGAATTTCTGGTTTTTCTTTGAAGACATTTCGCTTCTCATCCAAGAAGTTTCTTCAGCAACTTAAAAATAGGCAAAACTATGCAGGGCTGCACTTTTAACAGTGTTAAGTTAGCTACCAGAGAATCATGGGTTAAAACCCCCAAATAATCTCAGATATTCATAACAGAATTTTCTATACATTCTGTGGTTTTTAATAGCTGGATAAAGTAGTCCTCTATCACACCAAAGCAACCAATAAGAAGTGAAATAGGTGACCTTGCTTTTACTGTTCACCTCATCCTTGTCTTCTTTAAATTATTCTTCTGGTTTTGATTTCCTAGTTATTATTTTCTTTTTTTAAAAAAACATAAACTGAAACATGATGTTTGTCAATGTAAACATTTTTATAATGAGCCTTCCAAAATTTGAAAATATTAAATTAGTAAAAGAATTTGTGCACAAGAAAGTTAGAAATGAATCTCATCGCATGCCCTTATGGTGCTTTGTAACCAGTGGTGGGATTCAAATAATTTAACAACTGGTTCTCTGTCCTAATGATCAGCTGGTTAGGTGGGGCTCGGTTCTCATGTGACCGTGTGGGTGTGGCCAACTCAACGTCACTCAGGTCGATGGGCGCTTTGCCTTAGCTGTGACAATGTAATAAGGGTTAACCGGAGAGGCAGTTTCTGTAGGCAGGGCAATAAAGATCAGGCTAGAAACAACACCAGAATGCTTCCTTCCTGCCTTCCTTACAGGATTAGCCCTGTAAAGTGGAAAAAACACAAAATGAGATTTCTTCCAACAACCGGTTCTCCCAACTGCCTAGAAAGTTAACAACCGGTTCTCCCGGATAGGTGCGAAGTGGCTGAATCCCACCACTGTTTGTAACATAATCTTCAAAACCCTACTGGTGATAAAGGTTGCTATAATTCATATAGGGAGATTAACAAGCCAAATAGGGTACATATGGAAGTAGGTTCCAAAGATGTTATTTTTTCAAGAGGCTTGAAAAGGTCTTTCTGCTTTTTCTTTGAAGATGTTTCTCTTGTCATCCAAGAAGCTTCTTCAGCTCTGATTGACAAAGAAAAAACAGAAAGTCCAGTTGCCTATTGAAAAAAAAGCATCTTTGGGACAACCATGACCTGGAGGACTGAGAATCTCCATAGACACATGGAAGCAGGAGAATAATATTGCTTGAACTTGTTGAGTCTTCCGAATAAAGAATTGCCTGGTTTTAATATAGGTATACAATCATGAAACAAGAATAATTTCCTTTTTATTTTATTTTAAAGGGGAAAATAATCCCTTTATTCTTTATTCTTAGTATTCTTCAATCAATATAGGTAGTAAATGTTTGTTTTACTTGCAGATTTTTTTCAAAACAAATCAATCTGAAGTACAATCTTCAGAAATCTTTAGAAAGCTGCAGCTTTTATTAAATAGGCCTGACATGTTGGCTTTCATTCCTTTATCAGCTAGGAGCATGTCATCCTTTCTCCTATCTAGAAATAATTTGTGAAAAACTAGAGTTGTGATTATAAATAATGGGGGAAAGACACCTATCTATATCTGATTTGTCCATTGTCTGTTCATATCATCTTGTAATGAAGGATGATGTAAATGTACTATTAGTAGCAGCAGCAATATATAATATCTAATGATTGATCTTCTGATTCTTGAAGAAGTTTCAGGTACTCCCTTTAGTCAGATATTATTATATAAATAAATTTATAGGCATAGAATTGTTGAGTTTTGTAATAGAATTATTGGACAATATTAACATGGTTCTATAAAGTATTTCTCTGTCACACACAAAACATTTCTATTATTAGTTCTGTTAGGTAAGCTCCCCATTGGGAGAGTGAGTGCGTTCAGAGAAGCATTGTAAGAGTAGTGTTGGAGAACACACAAACCAGCATACAGAGACACTGAAGTTTAAATAGGCTTTTACTTTTGTGGAAATAGAGGTATCAGAGTCCATCAAACAGTCCAAGTCATACCCGGTTAAGACAGTCGGTCATCAATGTCTTTCAGTGAAGGGATAATCCAAATAACATAGTCCATAATCATACAAACAGTCCGGTACACAAAGTTTGCTAGCAGTTGCAAAACTTACAATAGCTCACGCTGATCTTCTAACAGCTAGCTTCCAAACACTCAGATCAGATCAGCCTCTAACAGTGATTCTGGCTCCATCTTATGGCCAATTGAGGAAACAGCAACCAATCACATTTACAGCATGGTTTAAAGAAACAGGTACAGCATTGTTACATGATTTATATATTGCCAGCCCAACCGTCAGATTATATTTCTTAGATTATAGTTCTCTGTGGGGAACATTTTTTATTTCCTTAGTTCGGCATTATACCGAATATCCTAAAAGAAAGTTGATGGCATCTTACTGTGCTGGCTTGTGGAAGAGGATGGCAAAAGTCTGTAGTTTAACAAGCCATAACTTATTATTCATAATTTTAATTATGCTGAGAGGAATCAGCGGTGAAATATGACTACTTTCTATCAGACAGATTTAATCTCAGTAGATGTGAGACTAGTGATGCATACATGAAAACTGTTTTATTTTTTAAAAAAATAATAACCCTCGTCACATAAAAAAGTGATTTTGAAGCAGCTTGCTTTTAAAAACAAACCACATAGCATTCAAAGTATTGAGTGCCGACAGCATAAAAATTAGTGAAATATTAAGTCCTTGATCTATTTTGCAATGGAAAATGTGTTCATTTATGCATTATTCTTTCTCTTGGGGGGGGGGGGCAGTACAGAGGTGTTTTCAGTTAAGTATCCTCTTGTTTTTCTTTTTCAAGGCTCAACTGCCTGAGCAGTTACGATATAGCAAGAAAAACTTTTCCTCCCACAACTACGTCTGAATTCAGGATAATAGCCACCTGTTGCATTTCAGATTGTTGGGTAAATATGAAAAGAATGCCAGTCCTTCTTTTCTGTCCAGTCTCCAACTCTCTTACTCTGACAATTCTACTTTCATTTAATTTAATTCAGCATTAAGCTGGAAGATGTGGTAATTAATTTTTCTACTGGTTTGCTTTGGCTGAAGAATGCATTCATTTATCTGAGTAAAGCTACTGGCCTGAACAAAACTTAATTATATTAATATAATTCTAAAATAAAATTCATTCAATACTTGGAAGTCTGTGGACTTGCTGCTTTAAAAATCAAATTCATAAAATAAGGCTGTGCCTGATTTTAAATTCCTTGTGGATTATGTCAACTGAGTACAATATTTTATGAAGTTTAAGTGTTACACTGTATATCAAGGGCAAATTAGTGTTTTTATAACATTTTAGAAATATTTTCACAATAAAGTAACCAAACTGACTTTGCTAATATACCTCAGTGTTTTCTTTTCCTTCTGGGGTCATGTTTAATTTTCAGAAAGACTGTGTCTTACTATTAGGTGAAGCATATTTTTATTATTCCAACAATTGCACATTTTTGATGTTTGTATTTTCTGAAGATTTGACCCCAGAAATTCTTATATATAATTACAAACACCCTAATGGTGATTCTTGCAGATACCTTAATATTTGCTCTTGATTTTTATTTGTTACCATTGCAAATATTAGCCATATGAGAAATAGTCATATCTGCAGACTGAAAGAAAATGAGAACATTATTGGAAAGAATTCAAACCAATCTTAGAAGCAGTGTTTGAGTCTGATATTTTTCTGTAATAGGTGCATACATATGCATAACATATGTACATGCAAAGAACAGATTAAGGAATGAAACATCTCCACAAATAATGAATACGCATAAATTCGCTATAACTCAAAATGATATATCTTGCATATATGCAATCTACATGGGACTATTCCTGAGCAGCATTCAAAGACTACAGCTAGGGCAGTGTGGACAATTTGGGGCCCTCAAGAATGGGCCCTGTAATGCCATTACTCTGTGAGCTGCATTCGTGCTGGTCTACTTCTAGGTACAATGCAAGGTGTTGGTGATCACCTTTAAAGCCCTTCATGGGGTGAAATGGTCCCATTGAGGGACCATCTCACCCCACTGGGATTGACCTGTCCCACTTATGCTGGCAGAGAAGGCAGGCTAGCAGCTCCCATCAGCCTAATTATTCCAGCAGGTAGGGTCCAGGAGGAGGACCATTTCTGCTCTTGATCCTGCCCTCTGGAACATCTTGCCCCCTGATGTCAGGTTGGCCCCAATTGTCCTATCCTTTTGTAAGGGCCCAGAGACCTGACTCTGTCAGGTGGCCTGGGGTGCCCCAATGGGGGAACAGCAAAGTGGGAGATGGTTGATCAAGTAACCACAGATCCTACCTCCCCACATTCTGCCCCCACACTCTCCACGTCTCCCTAGATTTTAATCTTTGGTTTTAATTTCTTTATCTTTTAATGTAGGTATATTTTTATGACTGCAAGCCACCCAGAGTTACTTTATGATAAGATGGGCAGCCAATGCATTGGGCTTTTACCCTTGTACCCAGAATCACTTAGAATTAATTCAGCAGCCGTATACATTTCTTAAATAAAATAAATATTTTCTTCTTTCTTCTTTCTTTTTCTTTTTTTCTTTTTTTTTTTTTTTTCTTTTTCTATTTTCTTTTTCTTTTTACTTTTTCTTTTTTCTTTTTCTTTTTTCCTTCCTTCCTTCCTCTTTTCCTTCCTGTTTTCTTTCTTTCTTTTTTGCAATTTTGTCTCCTGAATGCATCCATTACACTAGACATATCTCTTATTTGGGATACTAGGAATAGTATATTGGATTGGAAGGTAGTCTCTAAATAAAATAACTTAATAAGGGCTTCAAAAAATGTTAAAATGTGGTAGAGGGGGCATTTTTTTTAACCATGTGAAGTTTGCAACTGTATCTGAGAATTGGCACAAGCCTATCCAATGATTAGCTAGTTCCCCTTTGCAAAAGGGAAAGGTACCAAAAATGAATTTTAGAAAATGATACTGGGAGTGCATGTGCTACTGTATGACAGGATTCTGATCAGGAGAACACAGAGTTTCTAGTGAAGTTTGAGAAGCATAGTGTTGCTTTATGTCGAAGAGTGGGTGTACAGATCAAATTTGATACATCCAAAGAATAGGTGATTCAGAAAAAATATATAGGGTCTTTATTAATTTAAAAGTCCTTATGATAAAATCCATAGGCTTATCATGGAATATTTGGCAGTAGAGATTGTGGGGACTCAAATCTGAAGAGGAATGATATTTCGGTTGGGCTGTATGCATCATCTTTACATCTGTTGTAATAAGGAACAGCTCCTTAAAAATCCATATCTTTTCGGGAGCTTGCAGTATAGTCACATGGTTCTGGGAAAGCATGGGTTTTAAATAAGGAGGCGTTGAAGTAGGCCCAAACATATAATTCTAATAGGGCAGATAACTATATATTTTATTCCTGTTCTAACTTTACATTTATAATCAGAGAGATTTTCCAAAGAAGTAGGGTTTAGCTCTGATAATGCCAATCTATATAAGAAGGCAACCATTATCCCCATTAATTATCAGCCATTAACCTTCATTACTCTCTCTCTCTCTCTCTCTCTCTCTCTTTCTTTCTTCTTTCTTTCTTTCTTTCTTCTTTCTTTTCTTCTTCTTCCTTCCTTCCTTCTTCTCCTCTCTCTCTTTCCTTCCTTCTTCCATTTATATACCTCCCCAACTCACACAGGTGACTCTGGATGGATCCTCAGGCCTGATGCAAAAACCACATCTTGGAACTTTGCTGGAAGGCCAATAGGACGGGAGCTAGTAATTGTATACTGCTCAATGAATTCTTACAATGGATCAAATCAGATGAGATATTTTGACTGGAAAGCAAGCAGGCCTTAGAGCTGGAGGGTCAACATTTGATTACACTTTTATTTTGCAGCATCTGGCTGAAAAATATACCTTACGGACACGATCAGAGCTATATGTAGCTTTTATCGATTTCAGATTTGCTTACGGTGTAAATTTAAGAATTCTACTACAGAGTTTTGCCTTGGTGTCTGTTTCTGTTTTTATATAAATGCTATGAGGACTTGTGTTTAAAAGTTAGGTTCCCTGAACAATTTTTTGTCATCAGAGGAATAAGACAGGGTTGAGTCTTGGCATTACTATTGTTCAATGCGAACATCAATCCTCCTGTGGCCAAAATGAATAATCTAGCTAATCATCCCCTGAAATTGAAGGATAGACATACTGCAATCCCCATATGATTGCATGCTATAGTGATGATGATGATAGTGAGGATGATGCTATAGTGTTATCTCAGACACCAATTGATCTAATGAGAGGTTTACGTATTTTGGCTGCATATTGTAAGACAGAAGCACTTGAAATTAATTATGCAAAGCTAAGGCATTAGCATTTGTTAAATGTCCTAAAATGCATGCCTGACAACTGAATAAGAACCCAACTGGACAAATCAAAATCTTTAACTATTTAGAATCAAAATCTTTAACTATTTCTCTAAAGTTGTGCTTTAGAGAAATGGTAAACATAGGGTACACATGGAGTATATTGTACAAGATGCTCAGAAATCAGCCAGAGCCTTGCAGTCCTTTCATTACATATTTTCTGTGTTTCTTTGAGTCAGAGCTGATTCCTACTGACTGCTTGGACTAGTCCCTGCAGTTTTCTTGCCAGGGTTTTTCAGAAGTGATTTTCAAGTATACCCATCCTAGAATTGAAAGAAAGTGACTGGTCCAAAGTCACCTAGACTTTGTCTTTGTGCCTAAAATGGAACCAGAACTCATCATTTCCTGGTTTCTAGGCTGGTGCCTTCACCACTACTAATTATAATTAATTAATTAACATGATTGCTGATATTTTAAACATTTCTCCTTTGGTTAATTAGAAACACTCTATATCTACTAAAACTCTCGCCATGACCTTGAACTGGGTAAATCATAGAGCTTTTTTTTTTAAAGCATGATACTTCAAGTGGAATAAGATAACAATAAAAGTTAAGGAGCTTAGTGCCACTCATAGCCCCTCCCAAGATTTGAATGACTCCTACCCTACTGGTGTTTTGAAGGGCCTTGAAGAGCTAGCTCCTTATCCAACTCTTTGGTAAGTGTAACTGAAGCCACTATTCCGTTTTCTTAGGTCTCATCTCGGTTTGTTATCTCTGCCATCTTTGTCCTTGTTATTTGTTTTTTTTCTTTTTTAAAATTATTTAACAATTTGCAAACGGCCCAGAGCCTGTGAGTGTTGGAGAACATATAAATTTAACAATAAATAAATAAAGGAATAATATTATGCAGAAAAGAGGACAAACTAATTACAGCTATAACAACCAGCTATGGAATTGACCAGGGACGTGCAGTCAGGGGAGGCAGGGGAGGCGGGGCCTCACCAGTCTCGTGAGGAAAAGAAAAGAATTTTTAAAATAATTAAAAAGGCCAAGGTAGTTGCTGCAAGACTCCAAGTCACAGTAACTCTGAGTCTGCTTAGTGCTAACTGTAAGGGGAGGCAAGAGAACTATGGGCCTCCTTTGCATAAGGAATTTTTCACCTTTTAAGAGTTAAGCAAGGGTTAAAAGGCGAAAAATTCTGTATGCAAAGGAGGCACGTGATTCTCCCACCTCCTGATCTGGGAGCAGCAAATCATGCCTTGGCAGCCTAGCCTCAGTAAGTTGCTTTTTTATTTAATTTTTTACACTTTCATCATGCAGACAAGAGGAGAGTTGAAATCCACAGCTGGAAAAGGTATGTGGATCGGACGGAGGGGGGGATTCAAAATTATTTGTAATGTAAGTAATTGTAATTTGTTTTTATTGTGTGTGTGTGTGTGTATGTGTGTGTGTGTGTGTGTGTGTCTTTTACCTGCCTCTGCTGGTGCGCGGGCTGGCACATTTATTTTTATTTTTTATTTTTTTATTTTTTAAAGCCATGCCACCTCAGCCCACCATGGAGCGAAACATGTCCTGGTTTGTGGCCGGGAGGCATGCTGGCACTTTAAAGTGCATGCTGCCGCCAGACTGTATGGCCGTGGCGGCGGCATGCACTTTAAAGTGCCAGAGTGCCGCCCGGCCACAAACCAGGACATGTTTCGCTGTATTGCGGGCCGAGGCGGCATGCACTTTAAAGTGCCGGCATGCTTTCCGGGCCGGCCAAGTCCCGCTGAATGGCTGGCCCAGAAGGCATGCCGGCACTTTAAAGTGCATGCCACCTCAGCCCGCCATACAGCGAAACATGTCCTGGTTTGTGGCCGGGCAGCATGCACTTTAAGCGCGCCTGTCCGCCATAGAGTGGGCTTGTTCTCTGCTTTAAGGGGGCTTTAAGTGGGAGAGGGGGCTCTGCTTGGCTTTCCCCCCTCTCCTCAGGTGCAGCTGGGGTGAGGGGGGTGGATGGTGTGTGCGCGCGCACTATTCCGGCTGGGGGGGGGGAGGCAAAATCCTGCCCGCTTGCCTCACCAACGGTGAACCTCACCGCACATCACTGGAATTGACAGTGAAATTGTTTCAAGAGGCAAATAGTTTCTGCCTTTAAGATAGGTTATTAACAGTAAAGGAACAAGCTGTCAAGATATACACCACAGGCTAGCAGTGGTAGGGTAGCTATGAAGTCTTTGAAAAAGGTATTTAGGTGCTGTGATGCATGTAAACAAAGGTAAGAATCCCAGAGGTGATAATTTTCCTTGTAACGATGGTATAAAAGTGATAGTGAGACTTTGAGAAGCAGCTTAGAAAGAATATTTAAGCTTTTGAACTTTGGTGCAAGAAATTGCTCCTGAAATACCATGGACATCTAAGTAAACAAACAAATGGATCACTAAAAATGAACCCAGAGTTCTCAGCATGGCATAAACAACCTGGTTCAAATTATCATACTTTAGCTATATTATCACATCTTCCTGGGAAACATCTAAAATGCTGGGAAAAGATGAAGGAAGGGCAAGAAGGCAACCACTAGCAACAAATTGATGAGCATAATTATAGAAACAGCAGATGCATCATTGGAAGACATGATGGACCAGGTTGGAGACGGATCATCCTGGAGAAAATCTATATGGACATTAAGAGTTGACACCTGTGTGGTGGCACATAATCAGTCAATCAATATTAATTTGCATTGAAATAATTATCAGAAGTTCAAAATGTAGGGATAGGACCAAATCTACTCAACTCTTAAAATCAGCCCATTGAATCCATTGGCCTTCAAGATCAAAAAAGAGATTGCTTTAAATACAGGTTTTTATGTCAGGAAGGCAAATTCATTGAATTTTTCCAGGGACATAGACTAATGTCTCAATAGTCTTCATCACATGAATTATAACTATAAATAACAAAATTGAAAATGAAATGAAAGTTCCTCTCTCTAGAAATACTATCTCAGAGGATGCAACTACGATATCAGCTCCTCTCCTCTATACAAGTACATAAATATGTCTGAAGAGTGAAGTTTAACATCTTTTAGAATGTATACAACTGCTGCCAAAATCAATGACACCGAGAATATGTTTATTTATTTTTAGTAACCAAGTGAGAATGAATATTTCCATGATATTGATTGCACTGTCTATAATTCTCACTCTGTTGAAACCAAAGTGTGTTTGGTATATTTATATGAATTAATTTGAAATATCAGCATCACATTTCAAATTCAGGCCCATTTATTGAAATTCAGTCATTTTCAGTATCATGTTTTTATGACGTTATGCCCTAGTGTGACCATTAAACAAATAAACAATTATATTTTTACAAATTTGTCCTTTAGCTTCATAATGAAATCTTATCATGGACATGGATATTAGGTACATTGAGCTGTTTTCAACTTCTGGTTTTAAATATGTTGTTACAGGGAATCCCATCTATGATATCAAGTTCATCACTCAAAAAGTGAAAAGCAACCCTGAGTTTGGTGACTTCCTAATAAACTATGGTGAATGGAGTTTTTCTCAGCAACATTGTTATAGATCCCAATCCCTAATACCAACACAAATATCTATCTCCCTCTGCCTCTCCCTCTCCCTGCTCCCTCTCCCTTTCCCTCCCTCCCTCCTTCCCTCCACCATACATACATACATACATACATACATACATACATACATACATACTACATACATACACACACACACACACACACACACACACACACACACACCACACACACATATATATATATAATATATATTATATATATATATTATATATATAATGTCATCTTTCCTGATAACAGAGGAATATGTACAGGAGTTAAAGCAAAATAAAGCATGTCCCAAAGATGTTTTTTTCAAAAGGCAAGAGAACTTTCTTTGTTTTCCTTGAAGGCATTTCACTTCTCATCCAAGAAGCTTCTTCTGAACTGAAAAAGCTTCTTAGATGAGAAGTGAAATGTCTTCAAGGAAAAACAAAGAAAGTTCTCTTGCCTTTTGAAAAAGCATTTTGAGACAGCTATAACCTGGATGACTGAGAATCTCCATTGATAAAATTAAGCATTCTCATTCATATTCTCCCCACCCCCCTCTCTCTCACACAAATACACAAACCTGTACAGAAGTTTGCTTTATATGTAGTGAGAAACTTTCTGGAATTGCACTGATGTACCCTGATTGGGTAATGAAACTGCTGATGTTTCTAGTTGGTTAATGAAGCACCTGCAAGAAAACAACCAAGCTCAGAGTGCCACAAGTTAAATTGTACTTGCCTAAAAATCTTTTTGGAATCCCAATGACACGAAGTACAATTTCAGTAACCTTTAGTACATGTCAAAAATGGTATTAGGGCCAGCTGAAAACTTAGTAATCCTTCTACAACACCATGGTTCAGTAATGCAGTTTGATCTGGAAAGAAAGATTTCCATCAGTTCTGATACTGTCATTTCAGTCGACAAAGCCTGGACCAAATTTCAAGGAGAGGAAAAATGTGAAGCACATACCATCAAAACAGGTTCTGGGTTTTGCATCAAATTCTGATGTTTTTAATTTTAGTCTTATTTTTTTAAGTAGCATTATCGGTCTGAACACTAATAAAATTGCTTACAATTTTTGAAAAATGTACCTGTTAATCTAACAATGCTGCTTGTACCTATCCTGCTCCATGTTTTGCATCCTACAGAAATACATTCTTTGTCTAAGCTGGTTTCCTATTTTACAACAAGAGAAAGAAATAAAATTAAGTGTGTCAATTAAGCCTTCCATGTTTCTTTGACCTCTGCTGTATTTTAAACAAACCATTTTATCTGAATGACATTGCCATAAATTGAAGAACCTTAGAAATAAACTCTTAAATCCATGAAAAACTAAGGGATAAAATAGCCACAAATAAAATGAATGATGTAGTAAAAGTCATACTACAGTGTAATCATTTATAACTTAAGACCACATTCTAATATAGCAATTTTTGAAGAAAATCAACTGGTTCTACTAATATAGATATGAAAAGGCTGTCCAGGTTTGCCCAAATATTCTAATTTTCATTTATTTAAATGTTACAGCTTTCAACTCGTGTATATAATATTGTCAGCAAAATCAATGAGACATTAATCACCCTCTCTTTCTCTCTCACCTTCCCTCTTTCTGTCCCCCTTTCTTTCTCTTTCCTTTGGATAGTCATAAAGGAATATATTTTTAAAAGAGTAAAGCTTTTCATGAAATGTGACACACATTATTCTTTCTTTGAACTCTAGCCAGTCTGCAAATTTTATCTCATTTAGCTATAAATTAAAAAGCTCTAGAATTTTGTATTTTTCCATGAAACTCTATAGTAAAGTGTGTCTCCTACTGTCTGTCTTTTGCTCCACATTCAGACATGGGCTCTGCCCAGGAGAGGAAAAACTTGCAGCATTTCTGTAATTTTGACTCAGAGCCCAGAACAAGGTTGGTTAGTTCTGCATGCTATTAGAACATCTTTCTATTATCATGTTTGTTTATAATATTTTTATATTACTTTTTTTTTCTTAAAATAATTAACAATAGCACAGTCTATCTTTGCAATCTGACCATATATAAGTATACTATATGTACCTCTAACTTGATGGGATATTCTCTTGGCATGAAAGCTATTCCCCAGATTAGACATTCTATCTCATTCAGAATAGTGTAAAGATACTTGGGGTAAAACTCAGGTTTGGTTGTACATGTGGCATATTAGCCAAGATGCAAGGGAAGACTCACGCTTCATAGATATAATTAAAGCTAGTAATCGTTCTGTATTACTAAAACCTGAGTATGAAAGTGGTGATAGATAGAAGACAATATCTAAGGACACATTGGGTGAAGATGACATCATAAGACAAAAATGCAATCTATGAGGAGTAAAGACATTGAATTAAAGAATGAAAGGGAAGTATAGAAAATAGATATATTGTATGCCTAGGAAACTAAAGGAAAGGGGAAGATATCAGATATGTCAGTTACAGAGAGTGATCAATTTGGCACAAGAAAACCATTGGTTGCCCTCTGACACCACTGGATGACATCGCCAGATCTCACTGCTTTAGCAGAGTAGGGAAGATACTCAGAGATGATTCACACCCTGGTCAGTGTCTCTTTGCACTTCTACAATCAGGCAGAAGACATCAAAGTATAGCCAGCTGAACAAACAGGTTTAAAAATAGTTTCTATCCTTGGGCTGTGAGAATTTTAAATACAACCACAATCACTCCATACACACGCTAGGTTTTTTTTCTTTTTCTTTCTTTTTTCGTTTCTGTTATAATTCTGTTATAACCAGTGAAGTTAAAACCAATTTCATTGTATTTAAGTACAATGACAATAACGATTATACTTATACTTAATATGGTTACTCATAAAGGGAGTGAGGGAAGCATGATGGAAATAAAGATGTGTTAATTATGAATAAGTAACGAAAATGTATGGCAACAGCTATGAACTGATGTGTTTTTGATGTGACCATGTGTGAAAGCAGGAATCCATAGATTAATGATAGTTGAACGTTACATTCCTGTGAACTGCAATAATAGAAGAACCTCAAATGAATTTCAAGGAAAATTATGCATGCATGCATGAAAATGTGATTCAGAGAAAAATAATAGTCTTGGCCAGAATGAATAGATGAATGGAACAATATAAGAAGTATAAAAACACGATTAGGCCATTCAGAGACCCAAAAATAAATGAAAATTGTGATGGCTGGTGAGGACTTGCTTAGAAAAGATTTGTTCTATATAATTTAAGCATAAGTCCTTTAGTATACAAACAGGGAAAACAACAAATAAAAGTATGATTGCTTTGTTGTATTATTGTAGAATACTGAGAAATTTAGTGAAGGATACAAAGATAATAAGAGATTTTGAATGTGGAATGTACTATTATTTGGACAAGGCAGAAAATGAAAGAAATGCAAAGAAAATGCAGAAATTTTAATGGAAACAAAAATTGTTTTGAAATGGGTGAGAGGTCTCTAGCAGAGTGAATAGAATTTAAAAGAAAAAATGGGATGAAACTTACATGTAGCAATATTGAAAAAAATGTTTTAGAGATGTGGAGAGGAGTAATAATGATATGCAGAAAGGGAAATGAAAACAAATGCTATAAAAGTTTAGGTTTAAGAAAATGAAAAAAGACATGAACATCATGAAAATATTGAAATATAAGGCTCCTGATATAAATGTGATACTGGAAAAATGTTAAAATATGGATGTAGCATGTTTATGGGGTGAACATGCAACTCATTTAAAATGTATGGAGACTTGCATATTGGCCTGATGATTGGAAGAATGTTAGGTTTCTTCTATGCTAAAGCAAAGGTAAGAAACGTTAATGTGAAATTGACAGAAGAATTTTAAATAGACCAAGAAAGATATTGATATTTATTTATTTGTTTGTTTGTTTATGTATTTATTTATTATTTATTTAGTCAACAAGTACAAGGAAACAAATATCAGTATAGACATAGACATGGACACATGATAATATGGCACAAATAAATGAATATAAATAAGCAAAACATAGCCATAAACACATAACATGAGTATATAAACATATACATGTACCTAAATGGGGACAGTAGGACAGGGACAGTAGGCCTGCTGGTGCAATATAGGTATGAGGGAATTACAATGATTTGGGAAGTACTTTATGGCTTTATTTGAAGTATTGTGTGAAGTTTTTTTGCTCTTTTGCTTTTCCTCAAATCAATGAGAAGCATATTTGTGTGATGAAGTTTATTATACATTTGTAGTTTAGATAAAGCTTATGATGAAGTAATTTGCATAAAATGCACTATGGTCTGTACAGCTATGAGATGATGGCGGATTGCTGAAAAATTAATATATGGTGTAAAGAAAAGAAAGAATCAATTTGGCCTTAGTGGTTAAGGCTCCAATGCTAAAACTTAGGAATTTTTGAGTTCTAGTCCTACCTTAAGCGTGAAAGCCAGCTGGGTGACTTTGGACCAGTCCTTCTTCTCAGCCTATAACAGCAGATTCAGCCTACAAGTTAGTTAAGGATTACGGATATTCTCAGGTTCATCATTGATCAGGGAATAATAGGACATTTCATGTCTTTTTAAAAAACAACCTAATTGAATTGTATTTGCATATGGTGACTAGAACTTTATTATTTGCAATGAAGATTAGATAGATTAAAAGTAGACAATACAACAAACTGTATGAATTTGGAAAAAATGCACCAAAAAGTCATGATTATTGCATCCGAGAGGGAAAATAAACTGACCAATTAAAGGTATATATATACACACATATACATATACATATACATCATATACATTACACTTACACACACACACACACACACACACACACACACACACACACACACACACATATATATATATATATATATATATATATATATATATAGAGAGAGAGAGAGAGAGAGAGAGAGAGAGAGAGAGATACTCTCTCTCTGCAAATACTTTAACTTGGAAATATATTATATAGTGTGATGAGGTTTATTAAGATAAATTATATATGAGTCTGCTTCTGCCCACTTTGATAAATGCAAGTGAGAATTGAGTATGTCAGCAAAACACATAAAAGCAAGCTGAATGAATGGGAAAGGTGTACTTCAGAAGTTGTTTATGGTAGAACAAGAGGTAAGAATAAGTGGGAGGTGAAATGAATGCGGATTGAAAATAAATGTGATCAGTACAAAAAGAGGTATATCGAGGTTGTCTGATTCTATAGAAATATTGAATGAGGAATGAATCATAAAACAAACATAGGAAAAAGTGAATAGGTCAGGAGGAAAGAAAAGACCAAGAAAGCCATAGAAGAGGAAGTTGATGAGATCCTCAAAAATAAACAGATGACTACTGTAATTTAAGAAACAAAAGGTAGTATATGAAAGGATGTTTCAATGTGGTGGAAGCAAGGATAGTTTGCAAAAGGAGAATGGATAAAGTTATAGAAAATTGTGCTGAGATAAACTAAATTTAGCTAATTTCTTTTTCTTATTGAATGCTTTTAATTACTTTGGCTCACTATTTCTCTTTTGACATGTTGCATAATGTTGCTCACCTTGAAAGGGAATACTGCATAGCCGGAATTAGGTAATTTCTGAGCCAACAAACAAGATCATCTGATCAACTCTCCCTCATCCATTCTCTTTTCTTTGGTTCTCCTGCTGATTGTGTTTCAAGAGAGCAGACTGATAAGCCTGTAGTAAGGATAATGGAAGTAGAGGTTGAAGTCTCTTATTAGTCCAGCAATCTAATGAATTTTGCTGAAGTAATAGTTCCATTTGGATTCTTAGGTAAAACCATCTATCAATAACTGCTTACTGTATATACTCGAGTATAAGCCTAGTTTTTCAGCCCACTTTTTGGGCTGAAAAAAGCCGCCTCGGCTTATACTCGAGTCAGTGAAAAATTTGCCCGAAATGGAGGAGAAAAAGGGGCGGGGCCATGCCGCTGGGTGACACTCGTGAATGGCCCAGTGCCCCTGTGAGTTTCCCCCCCCCTCTGTGTCTGTTTGCCGCGCAGCGCGCACCGCACCATCCCCCCTCCTCACGTTCTAATGTAATGCAGGGCTGTCTTACGATTCCCCTTCCTCCCCCTCCTGCCGCTCTGCAACGATGTCCCACCTCCTCCTTGTTATGGCAAGCAGCCACATAGCGATGTCCCACCTCCTCTGGTACAGTGATCCAATGATAGGAATCACTGTGCCGTGTGTCATAGGAGGCGGGACATCGCTCCCGCGGCTGCACGGGATATCATCATCACAGCGGGACATCAGCATCATGAGGTGAGTGAAGTATTTCATTGAATACACTGCTAGTTTACTGTTTTTCTTTGAAATAAATATTCAAAACATTATTGGTATCTATTTTTATTTTTGAAATTTACCGGTAGCTGCTGCATTTCCCACCCTAGGCTTATACTCGAGTCAATAACTTTTCCAGTTTTTTGTGGTAAAATTAGGTGCCTCGGCTTATATTCGGGTCGGCCTATACTCGAGTATATACGGTATAACTTTTAAACAAGCTTTAATTGATATATAAAGATAGCTTTCTGAAATATAAAGGCTTCCTGCCTTTCTTTCTTTTACTCCACATTATAGAATTTAAGGGTAATTTTGCTCTTTGTCTAGCTAAAGAGCCTGTGCTGCTAGCGCTGAGATGACTTGATGGACGCTAATGCAATCTTGTGTATTTCTTTTCAGAGATAAATTCCACCCATTGCAGTAAGACTTAACTGCCAGCTGCCATGTAAAAGTGGATAAGATTGCAGCCTAAATCAAAATATTTATGGAATGTAATGGAAAGGGGACAAAGGAGATGGATATTTCTTTCTAAATATCTGATGCCATTACGTGTTCCACCATTTTTTATATTGTTCGTGGCTTTATGTTTCTAATGTTTACAAATGATTTTAAATGGTCATTCTTTAAATTTAGAGAGAGCTCATCTCTTGGCCTAAATTCAAAGCAATCATTAGTGAGACAGATCCTTCATATAAATACTGGCATACCACTGAGCTGATATGATGAAAGTTGGGTCTACAACTTGAAAATCATATCCTTAATTTTGTGATTCTTTCTTATGAGTCTGTGTGAAGAGAATTTTTTCAATGAGTGCTCTTTCCTTCAATTATTCTCCAAGAATATTGTTTAAAATTAAAATATCAGGTTTTAGTCAGGTGTTTACCCCTGTATGTTAGAACTCTACCTATTTGAACAAATTTCATCATGTATTCTCATTATGGATAGTGACTGGTAAACATAGCAGGCAGAATAATAATCAGCTAGAGTTTGCAAGTTTCTGAAATCTCTCTATACAAAAGCCAAGTACCACTCACTCATCACAAAATCTCCAGAACCGTAAAGCCTACAAACTTGAAATTTGGCACATATGTTCCTCTTTGCTTTTAGGTGCTAGCTAAGAAAGGATTTTTCAAAATGACCATCCAATCATTAGTATTTCTTATACAGTAATTAACATGCTCTGATGTTCTCCCTCCCCACCTGAAAATAACTCTGTTCCATCTGCCAGTTGCCTCACATTCTGTTACCTCAGTTAAAACTGGCAGACATTCCACTCCTTCACTCAGGAGCAGCCTGGAGCTCCTTACAGTACTACATGATGATACCTCACCAAAATGTCTATGCCTTCCACCTATGGAACTGCTTCCGGACGCAAGGCAGTATTCCCTTATGTGTTTCAATCACTGACCACCACTGAGCCAATGGATTGTGAACTGAATTTCTCCTGCATAGCTCAATCACATAGTTTCGTCACGTAGTACTCGTATCCAGCTAATAAATTATAAGAGTCATTTGATGACACTTGAGTTTATAGTGCCATTCTTGATTGTGAACTGGCATTCTTTGTAATGTCATTGTTAAAGAACAGCTGCTGCAGCTACCTGTTCCAAACCCTGAGAAAGGAAGTTAATTCAATTTGAATTTTATAAAACTGTATCTATGCATTAATTTTGTCCTAATTCCTTCCACCTCACTTTTTAAAAATCCCTAATACACTACTCAAGATGTTGTTTCTTTAAATAAGAATTCAACATGGAAAATTAAGTTTGAAGATTGGAGAATGAGATGACATCTTCATATGCATCACCAATAATAGTAATGATCTTCAGTATCCTATGATCACTCAAAGGATTAACATTTTGGTGGTAAAGATATTTCTTTAAGAGCAGGAAATAAAAGATAGTGAGGAGATATGTTAGACGTAAATAAACCAACAGATATTAGAGTTGGCTGATTTAGTGCTGAGCTGGCACAGTGCTTTGATAGAATGCATTCTATCTGCATTCTATCTAAGCACTATGCTGAGCTGCCTTCAAGGTTGACTCAGCCTTCCAGCCTTGTAAGGTCGGTAAAATGAGGACCCAGATTGTTTGCGGCAATGTGCTGACTGTAAACCGCTTAGAGAGGGCTGTATAGCACTACCAAAGGTGCTTTTTTCAAGTGGCAAGTGGACTTTCTGGGTTTTCTTTGAAGATATTTGGTTTCTGGCTTCTGGTTGGGCGTGGTCTGAGAGGAGTTGTTGTTTTTAACTGCTCCGGATCCTTGGCTGAGTTAAGCTGTCTAAACAGTATCCATCAACTGTTTGACAGTTTGATTACTTCCTCTCCGGGCATAGGAAAGGGGGTGAGAAAGCTGAGTATGGGTAGTACTCCATTTAACACCCCCCCCCCCCAGAACATAAATCTGGAGGTGGGAGGTGTGAGCCGCCCTGTAACTCAGTGAATTTTTCGCGTCAAGGACTTTTTCTGCTTTTTTGCAGAATGAAGTCATACGTCCATCCTCAGCTCAATGATTGATTTATTACTGATTCCAACACGGGCAGAACTGATACTGGAGAACTTCTAATTGTATGTATCACAGACTTTAACTCCATTTTTAAAAAAATTCCTTCTGATAAACTACTTGTTAGAAACACAAAGATGGCGCCGAACAGCTTTGTAGGCGGGGTCAGGCTCTGATGTTACAGATTTTCACGGAGCTCAGAACATTTAAAGACATTTGGCTTCTCACACAAGAAGCTTCTTCAGCTCTGACTGGGTGGTGGGGAGTGGAAGGATTTGGAAGCAAAACATTCTCAGAGAAAAATCAGAAAGTCCAGTTGCCTCTTAAAAAAAGTACCTTTGGGACAACCTGACCTGGATAACTGAGAATCTCCATAGACATTCTCTATAAAGCACTGTGAAGTGGTATAAAAGTCTAAGTGCTATTGCTATCTAATCAACATCAGCTCAGTCCACAAAACCCAAAAAGTAAAATTTCAAAACTTTCAAAGAAACTCAACTTAATGTGTTTACTAATTAAAACATGGATGTAGGTTTCTATCCCATTTTCCAAGTTTTGATACCTTACCCCTAATTTTGTATTAAATACTCCCCATTGAAGTCAGCGTGATTCTTGTACCTTTGCACATAAACTGCTCTACAAGGTTTGACCTGAGAGAACCCTGATTGCATTCCTTAGCTTCTCCCAATTACAATGTCTACCTCCTTTTCTGTTGAAGGACAGATTTCTGAACAGCCAGACAAGTATATTTTTAGATGGTTTTTAAAAGGTGAGGAGAGATTTAGCTACCTTACATTGCTCAGCCTTTTCTTTTCTCCACCAAATAATCCAATTATATTTCTATAGTCTAATTGTATCATAGTGGCTTCAAAAGAATTGCCTGGTACCTATAGTTTAAAACAAAGCCATTGTAGGGGATGGGAAGACTTTATATATTATACCAAGGAACGAAATTGCACTACCTGGTTTGGAAGGCTAATGTTTTGATATAGTCATCACAGCCTTAGCACTTGCAGTGAGCAATATTTACTCTCTTCAAGCTGTACTAAAAGCAAGTGCTCCTATTACTCCTATTAGTCCACTCAATTTTCCACCTGAAGTACCACATTAGCCTAGCTAGGGGTTTGACATCTATTTTTCAGGGGGTTCTGCCTTTTAATCACAAGTTTTATTTAATTGTGTGTTTGACTTCTCTCAAAGAATGTGCCAGACAATCTGTTATGCATTGTCAGCAAGCTCAGATTCACTTGGCTGCACCCCTTGTGTCTATTATCACTGCCCTGATAAGAAGGCATTTCTGAGTGTGCATCTGTGTGTGTTGAAGTGTAATTGTTTATCTGTTCCACAGCAACTTTATTTAGACTGTAACACACTGCAGTGCCCCTCACAAGTACGGGAAGGTTGTACAGACAGATTGTTCGCAAGGACAAGCTTTCAGGGAGAATGAATAACATTTTCCCCCAAGTAGACCTCTCAGCTTTGCCACAATTATAACTACACCAAAATATTTCAAAGGCAAGACATGCTGTATCTATGTATGAGTCCAATTAGTCTGCGACAGAAAATAAAAACAGACTTTAGATGTTGGGAGGATTCCAAGTAGTCTTATCAGTGCTTCACCCTCTGGAAGGGAAATGTTTACCAGATCCTTATTCAGCCTTTTCCTCTGTGAACTTCTCTAAAGATCAACAGAATCTCCAAAATAAGCACTATATATATATATATATATATATATATATATATATATATATATATATATATATATATATATATATATATATATATATATATATATATACTTAAAGTCACAACCCCTGGTATGCCCAAGTATGGGAGGAAGGTCACACTTCCACTCTCTGTCATTAGGCTCGTCACAAGAGACCATCCAGACAGAAACCCAATATTTTTACTGTTGCCTTTTTGTTACATTTGTTATATTTATGCTGATTTATGCCTTTATTATTTATCAGCATAAATATAAATACATATAATATATATATTATATATATATAATATATATTATATATATATATTATATATATATATATATATATATATATATATATAGTAAAATAAAGTGACAACCACTAGATCTTATTCATTTGCACATTCATTTGGAATTATTGGGTTCCCTTCTGGTAAATGAGATTTGGGGACTTTGCCTGTGATGACGGTCTTTCTGTTGCAATCAGTGACGTGCAGTCATTGGAGTCAGGGGAGGGGGGCCTCACCAGTCTCATGAGGAAAAGGAAGCAATTTTTAAATAATTAAAAAGGCCTAGGTAGTTGCTGTGTCACAGTGACTTTGAGTCTGCTTAGTGTTAACTGTAGGAGAAGGCTAGAGAACTATGGGCCTCCTTTGCATAAGGAATTTTTCACTTTTTAAGAGTAAACCAAGGGTTAAAAAGCGAAAAATTCCTTATGCAAATGAGGCACGTGATTCTCCCGCCTCCTCCTGCAGAGGGCACTTTGTTTAGAGGCTATTTTAAAACATTTAAGCAGAGTCATCCACGTGGTGACTCTAGCAGCAACTATCCTAGCCTGCCTGGCTCTGGCTCAACCAAATCTTGCATTTTGACGCAGCTGGAAGGTATGTGGGTCAGAGGGAGGGGGCAGGGGGAGGAATTCAATTTACTTCTAATGTAAGTAATGATAATTTGTTTTTATTAGTGTGTGCGTGTGTTTTTTACCCGCCTCTGCTGGCGTGGGCTAGCACATCTATTTTTCATTTTCATTTTCATTTTCATTTTCATTTTCATTTTCATTTTCATTTTCATTTTCATTTTCATTTTCATTTTCATTTCATTATTTTCATTTTCATTTATTTTCTATTTTTTATTTATTATTTATTATTTATTATTATATTATTTATTTTTATTTATATTATTTATTATTTATTATTTATTTATCATTTATTTATCATTTATTTATTATTATTAATTTATTAATTTATTATTTATTAATTTATTAATTTATTATTTATTAATTTATTAATTTATTATTTATTTATTATTATTTTTTTATTTTTTAAAACTATGCCGCCTCGGCGCACCATAGAGCGAAACATGTCCTGGTTGTGGCCGGGCGGCATGAACTTTAAAGTGCCAGCGTGCCGCCCTGCCACAAACCAGGACATGTTTCGCTGAATGGTGGCTAAGCCGGCCAGCAGTTTAAAGTGCATGCCAGCTCGGCAGCCATTCAGCGAAACATGTTTTGATGAATGGCGGCCAAGCCGGCCGGCACTTTAAAGTGCCAGCATACTTTCCGGGCCGGCCATAGAGCAGAAGAGCCAATAACTGGGTTTTTCTTTTTTTTTTCTTTGGTAGTTGATGGTAAGATGAATTGATGTAAGTACTTAATAATACAACATGATATTGACTATGTAATAGTATACATGTGATTATAGTTATGAAAAGGAAAATAAAAACTTTCTATGGATAAAAAAAAAGTGCCGGCCTGGCCGCCATTCAGCGAAACATGTTTCACTGAATGGCCGCCGAGCCAGCATGCACTTTAAAGTGCTGGCATGCCTTCTGGGCCAGCCATTCAGCACTCGCACGCCCACCAGACGGCGCCGGGGAGGAGAGGAACTGTGCGGGTCCCACCGCTGACGCTACGGGCCGAGTGTTGGCCGGCTGGGGGTGTGGGTGGCTGCTGCCGAGGCCTCCAGCCTTGCAATCCTGAGTGGGAAAGGCAAAGGTTTGCTCCAGAGCTGCAGAAGACCGTTGCACCAGGAGGCCTCCGCCCCGGGGATCCCCCGCTCCCCCCATTCGGATCACCCCCAAACCCAAAGGAGCCTGGGCAGGTTGCGTTGCATTGCATCGCTTGCATTGCACGGCATAGCATCGAGTTGCGTGTTTTGCTCGCCTTTCCAGCGCAGGGGTGCAGGCCAGGGAAGGCAGGGTTGGGGGCATGGAGGAAGGGTCGATCTCCCCCTCTGTCCGTCTGTCCTGCTGCAGAGCTCCTCCCAGGGGAGGGGGAGGCGGCGAGTGCGCTGATCCCTGTTTGCAAGACCAGCCCTCCACCTTCTTGTCCCGTTGGGAAGGGGGGGAGACAAGAAGGGGGCAGGCTGGCCTCACCACTTGCATTTCCCCTATTCCCCCCCTCCCAATATAGGTGCAGAGAAAGAGCCAGGTTTCAGAAAGGAAATGATATTTTTAATAATTTTCTTTGTCTGAATATGATTTCCAATTGAGGAATAGGGGAGTTTTAATTCCCCACCAGTAAAAGAAAAGTTTAGTCTTTGAAGGGCGTGACATCTGCCTCTGTGTGTGTTTGTGTGTGTGTGTGTGTGTGTGTGTGTGTGTGTGTGTCACATCAGTGCCTCACCAGCCATAAATCTCACCGCACGTCACTGGTTGCAATTATTGTTAAGAATACCCATCACATGCTCCCAATACTCCAAAGGTGCCTCTGATCCTGAAACATTTCCCCCCTACTGTAAAGCATGAGGGGAAATCATACTTAAGGCTGCAGAGAAGGAGAAGTCAGCAAAAATTGGCCCAGTCCATTTTCCTCCTGCAGAGTTCTCTGCTGGGTTCCTAGCCCTGGAGATTTGTTTTCAGCAGGAATTCTTATTAAGTGATATGATCCCAAGCGTATGTAGAGTGCCCAAAAGAAAACTGAATAATTACATTCTATTTACACAATTTAAAATAAATAAATAAGTAAATAATGTAATTGATTTGGATGCCAGATATGGCTTAACCCAACTACCAATGAATGCTACCAGAGATAACAATACATTTATTAAATCTAAGTAAAATATAGCTACACGGGATAGAAAAAGCCTTACTTCTATTTATACTATAACTGGAATAAGGGGGGGGGAGGGAGGGAGGCGAGATAGAGATTTTTGTCACTGAAATACTAAGAGCATGTTAAATATATGTTGTGACCAGCAGGTGCCGTTGGAGCTGCCACCAGATTCTGACAGCAAGGGGCCCTCTGAATCAGCTCTGGAGGATGTGGAGGACTCTGGACAGGGTTCCGACAGAGAGGCTGGTTGGCCACCAGAAGGCACTTGAGCCTTGGGTCAGTGGGGAGGAGACAAGGGAGAGTGAGCTGGAGGCCAGTAGTGAGTTGTTCCTGGATGCACGCCATCGAAGAGCTACTAGGCATCAGGAACAATTACGCAATTACAGGAGGTGATTGCACTCAGCTGGTGGTCATTAGGCTCCTCTCCAGACTATAAAAAGCTACTTGTGCACACGCCCCTCTTTGCAGAAGTCAACACAGGGTTGAATGTCGGAGGAAATTACTGTGAGCTTGGCAGGCTGGATTGCTGCCTTATCTGTGTTTATTGCTGCCCGAGTTTGTCTGAGTTGCTGCCAAGGTCCTTATCTGTTTGTTATGCTTGGTTTTCAGCCACCGAGGTTTTGGTTTCTTGCTATTAAAGTACATTCCAGTTAAGCTTGTCTCGGCAGTCGTTACTGGATGGTGGAGGGGGTCAGAACAAATATATTAAGCATACTAACAGCAATAATAGCCAGAAAGAAAATAGGGACAATATGTGAGGTCCCTTGGCTTCATCTATTTCTTGTCTTCTGCCCTATGATCAAGAGAGTTAAAGGTACAAATAGAAAATGTTGTCACCAATAACCAACAAGCTGTTCATAAGCAGAAAGCCAAGTGTAGATTCATTGTCTCCAGTGGTGGCATTCAGCTGGTTCTCTCTGGTTTGAACGAACTGGTAGTGGCTGCTGCAGAAGGCTCTCCCCACTCACCTGGACATAATGCACGAACACTGAGCATGCACAGAAAGTGATGCATATGTGCAGACAAGGCATGTGCACTCATCTTTGAGAACCAGTAGGGAAGGTAAGTGAATCCCACCCCTGGTTGTATCTAAGGAATAGATCTATAGCTAAACCTTCATAATAATAATTCTAGAGTAATACCTTCACAGCATAAAGTCATGAGGTTATCTGCATTCAATGAAGTTTCCCCCACAAGAGTGAGTATGGAAAGGCAGCCTTTTGGCAGCTTTTTCCAAAAATTTTTTTTAATTCATGGTCTGTTCTAGCCACATTCTCTAATTTGATTTAGAACAGCACAAGTACAATCATTGTTTTTTTTTTTTAATATATTACATATGAATATCCTTCAGGAGCAAATTCTAATAATCTCAGTGGAACTTTTAAGTCAATCTTTGTTTTCAAAGAACGGTCTTCAAATGTATTAAGTGGGTCTTATTTATAATTATATAAACATATAATGTGCTATAGTATATAATAGCAACACTCACATAGGCTACAAACATACAAAGCACCACCCAGGGAATGATTTGGAGCCAACACTGACTGCTTTCAGAAGAAGCAATTAATAGCATAGAGATGTATGTGTGTGTGTGTGTGTGTGTGTGTGTGTGTGTGTGTGTGTGTGTGTGTGTATTTGCTAGAATATGGCTGGTGTTTCAAAAATCTAGGTTTTGCCAAACTGTATCTGTTGTGTTTCGAGTTACATTCTACTAAGTCCTAATGTTCAAGTACGAGCTATATTGGGCATCTTTCAAACTAACACTTTTTAATTAAACAATTAACACTTTTTAATAAACTGTCACTCCATTTTCATCTAATGAAGTGAGTTGTAATTCACAAGAGCTAATGAGGGCTAGCAAACCTTGTTAGTCAGAAAAGACGTCACAGGACTCCTCCTAACTTCAGGCCTCTCCTCCTACAGGTGTAAGATATTAATGCTTGAAAATGATATACTCAGATATTCTAAATTGATTTATCTAACGATCACATACCAACTGAAAATAGGGATGAGAACACACACACACACACACATACATGTGTATGTGCGTGTTAGTGTGTGTCGATGTATCAGTGTCTGTGTTTGTGTGTGCATTGATGGGCTAACCCATAAGCAAATATTATGGCGTGCCTAGTCTAATTGTGTCTAGTTTTGGTGGTGTTGGTTTTTTTTAAATCCTGAGCAACAGGAAAAGTTACTGTAGTATGAAAATGTGGCAAGATTTTAACTAAAAATCAGCTTAATTAAGAGATATTATTGCCTTCTATTTCCTGGCGGGAAAAACCCTGTACACTTGCTGCTAGTAGGAACAAAAACAGATCTAAACAAATGTGTGGCTTGCTATTCAATAGCCATTTGTGTTGTAACAAATTAAATTAGTTGATTCTTATTAATGTACGCTTTTATTTTGTACAAAATGCAAACAGATGCTCCCTACAGAGAGCAACCCAAATGGATGGGCCTCTGTCTGATTCCATTTGCATGCCCGCCAAGGCAATGCAGAAACAGAAGAAAAGAAATATACATAACAAAATTTGCAAATACGTGACTGAATATTATGGGGTTAAATATATTTCTAAATGGCCTCAATTTTCAGTTTCCCTGTGAGCATTCGTAAAATAATGACCCTGAAAATAATGATTGTTAGAATGAACAGGAAAAAGCACAGGAAGAGTTAGTTAGCAAGCTGAAGAATGGTATTACTGGATATGATCTGTACAGACTGGTTCATTTAGAAGAGTGTGAAGTAAACATCTTTTGAATGGCTCCTTGCCAGAGGGAGCCATCTATGGCATCTCCAGACAGCCTTCGTGAGACATATGACTGATTGGATGCATGGGTCAGGCTTGGAGATATCAAGGGCATGCCACATCCTGTTTTTATCTTGCAGCTGGATCCTCAATTTCAAAAGCTCTCAGTTGGACCATAAATTGGATGAGCTGAAATTTAAGGATTCACTATTTGTGAATAGGACTACAGTCAGGTTTTCTCCCTTTCTGGTACAAACTGAAATAAATTAATGGGGAAGCTATTATTTCTGTAAAGGCTAGAGGTGTCTATAGTCCTATCTATGCATATGTATGGGCTATAGTTGTATTCTTGCTTATAATTTAGTAAAGATTATTATTTCAGTCTTTAAAACTAATTAATTTTATTTTATTGTGTATTGTCTAATAAAGACATAATAGACATATAGAAAATTATTGTCTATAATAGTAGTAATGAATATTATTCATCCATTACATGTAGACATTTATTATTGTCTGTAAATGGTTAACTCTACTAAAATAAGCTATATGCCCTTAAGGTCTTCCTTAAATAAGAAGCCTAGTATTTAGTGTGATTAACAATGAATTCCAAATTCCCTATAAGTATTTTTAATAACTATTTTGAATATTTACAATGCCTAGTGATCTCCAGATAGCAAATGATCTCAAAGCAAGTAGGAACATGCTAGGAAATAGAGGAAGCCAGAGTGCAGCTTCATCTCTTTTTCATCTTTTTTAGGTTCTTCTGCGGTAATTCTGTTGAATCTAATTGTTTCTTCCGTGGAAATTTTAAAGATGAAGACTAACATGTTCTGAAACATGATGGAGCTGATTAAAAGACCTTCGAAAACTGACCATGATCAGAGATCAAGTCAGTAATATGGCTTTTCCAAACTTCTTGGTCCACTGAACAGGAAGTGAGAGGTGATATTCAAAAGCTTTGTATATGCTCACCAGAATTAAGAGACATCTCTACTGGGAGATGGTCTTCTCTTTACTTAAATGGATACATATAAATCTATGTGTATGATAAGCCACGGTGGTGCAGTGGTTGGAGTGCAGTACTGCAGTACTTCTGCTGATGGCCAGCTGCCTGCAATTTCGCAGAGCTAATCTCACCAGGCTCAAGGTGGAATCAGCCTGCCATCCTTCCGAGATAGGTAAAATGGGGACCCAGATTGTTGGGGGCAATATGCTGACTCTGTAAAATTAGAGAGGGCTGTAAAAGCACTGTGAAGCGGTATATAAGTCTCAATAGCTATTGCTATTAAGCAGTGCAGTGCTTTGAAGGAAACCTGCTTCAGTCTATTGAGGCTTCAGAGTCATAAACTCTTTTGAAGTCATTCTGTGAAGCAAAACAGCTTCTCTAAAACAAAGCTGATGGGTTGCTTCACTTCAAGTCACTTTACAGCCTACACTGGCATGCCCAGGAGCTAGAACTTTTGCAAAAGTAAAATCTGGTGATCCTAGAATGCTAGAACTTTTCCCATATATACCCAGAAGCTTCTATCAGCTACTTGAATGTGCCCAAGGAAGCAGGCATGGTGACATGAAGCACAAATAATGTCCTTTCTGTGATGCATAGCTCTTCTTGATGGCAAATTAGGCCACTTCACATAGGATTATCTGGATGCCCCCATTTAAATGTTCTCTTTTTGGAATGGGCTTGTAAAAGAACTATAGGCAGCTGATCTATAGTGAGTGACCATTATCCAGCTTACTCACTGTGATGCAGCTGACTGATAGTGGCTCTCTAGAGTCCTGAACAAGGTTTTCTCCTAGATTTAACTTGGCTGCCAGGATCTGATTCAGTTATCTACACACTTCTTCGAGCAAAACTTTAAATTTACCTCTAAGCTATATCTTTCCTGTAGAGGCTTACAGTACACTCAGAGGATACTTCTACATCAGTGCTTTGGTCTGGTTTGGGACCAGCTCCAGACTTGATTGACCAGATGTGGTTATTATTTTCAGGAACTGAGTCCATTTGTGTCTGACTGATGTGATTTATTTGAAATTGCCCCTCCAAAAAAGTCGGTATTTTCTTTTGAATCTCTGCAGCTTTGTAAACCTGGGATGTCTGTTTTCCACTGGCAGAATTTCTTGCTAGATCTCACTTTTCATTACCAATGCTCAAACCACCCATTACTCTCTCTCTTTTTCCCAGTCTGCCATGGCAGTTCAGAATTCTACTCCTGGCATTTTATCTTCCTGTGTGTAGCATTTAGAATGTATCTCCTCCCCAATCCAGCTGACAGAGCAACCAGCAACCATAGTCAGAACTATTGGAAAAACATCTGACTGTAAGATTGCCAACAAGCTGTTGTTTCACCTTTAAAAGTCATAAGATCATTTAAATGCAACAGAAATAGCAGCAGAGTAGCCAGGGGATTGTCTGAAGGTTTGTAGTATACAATTTTTTTAACAAACTTCCCATACACACTTCCTAGAGGTGATATTCAGCCAGTTCTGACAGGTTGTGGTGAACCAGTAGCAGAAATTTTGAGTAGTTCGGAAAACCAGCGAATAGCTGCCTTTCCCCTGATGCCTCCCTGCTTCCCAGCTGATCTTCTTTTATTGCTCTGAACAGGAGAAAGAGCTGATTAGTGGGGTTGGGAGGGAATGGAGATTTTGCAGTAACCTTCCCCTGCCACACCCATGATGCCATGCCATGCCCACAGAACCGGTAGTAAAAAAATTTGAATCCTACCACTGACACTTCCCCTCATAGCAATCTCTCAGATTTTTTATTTCTTTGTTTGTTCCAAAGAGGCAAAGAAAAAGACATGGATTAGAAAACATGAACAGTAGTGGTGCAAGTAGTTAATTTTATTCCCCTTTTTTATACGATTGAGGGTGAGGGAATTTTTATTACTCCATGACCAGGAGAAGTCCAGGTGGTAAAACTTGACTAGAGGAATTTCTTTGCAGGTGCTAACTGATTCCATGAGGCTTTCTGAGAAATGGTTTCACATGGATTTGTAAGGGATTTGGGGATGAAAAAGGTAGTAGAGGCAAATGTTCATTTTTATCATTTTTAGATTATTAAATATTAAAATAATATTTTTATCTTTGATATTTTCAACAGGAAATAGTAAACATATGATGAACTTGCCTTCTGATAGAGTTGACCATAATTTTAATTTCATCATTGAAATAATGGAACTTTTTAAAACTGGTTGCTAAGAAGATTATTTCTGTATTATATTATGAGAACATCTAATAATAAAAACCTTTTTGCTGAAAAAAGAAAAAACCGAACATGATATATTGGTTTGAAGATTAAAAAGTATATTTTATGGACAGAAGAAAATTATAATGCAAAAATATAAATGCATTTATTACAATTGGCAGAAAGAGTTATAATTAGCATCTTTTCCTTCCTTCGTTTGGTTGTTTTCTTGCAGACATTTCATCAGCCAAACTAGGTAACATCATCAGTGCTAGAGCAAGCTCAGAGAAAACAACCAAGCTCAGAAAGCACCAAGGACCCCTCATTTCAACCCTGAGCTACAAATATTCTCCTTTATTGACTTATAAACACAGAGTTAGCAATAGCTATAGCTCTTAGACCTATGTACAGCTTCACAGTGCCTTACAGCCCTCTCTAAGCACTTTACAAAGTCAGAATATTGCTCCCAACAATCTGGGTCCTCATTTTACCAACCTCAAAAGGATGCAAAGGTGAGTCAACCTTGAGCTATTTAGAATTGAACTCCTGAAGTGAGCAGTGGGTTGGCCCTGCAGTACTAAATTCAAACCATTGTGTCACAATGGCTCTTTTTTAGGATTAGACTGTCATAAAAAATCGATGTGGTCAGTAAGATTTCACACATAATCATAATCAAGTAGAGTATTCCATTTGGTAACCTATTAAACCTCCAGTTTTAAACTTCCAAGTATGGTAGTTGCTCTCCAGCTGTGATGGGCTATACTATATCTACAGTGCATCTAGATATGTAGACAAATATGACTGTCATTCCCATCCTGTTAACCTGGGGATATCAAGGCTTATATCTCCTAATATCTTCTATTGTAGATAAGCTAGCTTTGCATTAATGACTATTAAAACTCACCTTATCATGGCAGCAAGTTCAGAAAAGTGGTGATAAATCTTCTTCAAGATCTTGAGAGCCTCTAGGGAAATATTCATTTTATTCTTTCATTTATGCAATTGCTGACTTATGAAAATGTTATTGCTACTGCTTTGCCTAGTGGTAAATGTTGACGACTCTGTATCCTATAAGGTGTGTGCATATGGAGGGGGAAAAAAACCTATTGGTGAGTTAATTAAGAGTTTTAATGGACAATAGGATATTAGGTTGGCTTGAAAAAAAATCTATTTAATGTCTTCATATCTTACCCATCCATACAGCAAATTTTAAGAAAGTATAACAGCAGGAGAGACCTACTTAGGTCCAGCCTTTCATTAGAATAATTACATTGTTTCTAAGATATTTTTCCATTTGCTTCTCCTTCTATCATAGATTTTTTTAAAAATATGAATTCAGGGAAGTGTTAATTAAATCTCTTACCATCCTAAGAGCAAAACAACCAGAGGTTGATTAATGGGTACAATATATGAGAAACAGTAATTCTTCTTCACTTTTTTATGATATATATATATATAGGGTTATGAAGAAATGTAGAATCTAATGGGAGAGCTCCTGAAACAGAATGGTTAAGGAAGAGACAAGCCAATGAATCATGAAACATACATTGAATCAACCAAAGAAAGGCAAGCAGCTTCAAAATATAATCTCAACAATATATGGATGGGGAGGCGGGGGAGGAAAGCTCAGTTGGTGATAGTTGTTCCACTAATTTTTTCTAGATTTCCTGCTGACAAAATATTTAATCAGAAATCCTTGCATTTCTACAAGCCACTCTTCAAATTATGACATAACCTATAGTAGCTGAGCCCCTGCTTGTTTTCAGCTTTGGTTTTTATTCTCTACAGCCAAGTATTTTCCATATTTCCTTCCACTGATGTTCTTAAGAGTTTCCATTAAATATAATTATATGCAATCTCCAATACAGAAGCTCAGTGCCACCAGATACTGGAGAGGAGCCAAGTAGGTAGGAATTCTGGGAATTGAAGTCCTGGCACTAGATTAGGGACTGATGGCTTAGACCTACTGTTGTCAGTTTCCTTGTCACAAAGGATCTTTGTTTTATGAGCTCAAACTAGCTATTGCTTTGGGTTGAGAAAACAGGCACCATGTCTGCTAAAGAAGTGGATTTATCTGCAATCTTTTGCTTTTCATTTCACTATCTCATTCCATAGTGAGGCCAGAATATCACATTTATGACATTCTATTGATAGTAAGGCATCCATTTTAGTCACATGTTATGAAATTTAAAAAGAGGTTGCCTTTTAAAAAAAAGACCATTTAAATTTGTGATACCAACCTTGGAGCATTTGAATTTTTCAGGGCCCTGTATTTTTTGTCAGCATGCCAATTATTTGGTGCATATCAATAAGGTAATTTAACATCCATCGCAACAGATAAAATGAAGTTTGAATCTCAGGGTTTGAATGCCACTTTTTGTAAGCATTAATAGAGAAACATACTAAAATGGGAACCTCTAAAAGATGGTACTGAAGAATGTTATCAATTCAGTAAAAGTACATGATCAGCTTTACCCAAGTAGAGGAATGGTCTATCTTGTTCATTACCCTGTCCTTGACAGGGATCAATGTCAGTTGTTTTAGGGAATAGAAAATATAAATACAACAAGGTGTTAGTTATACAGATGGGTCATTGGAGAGATGGATTCATGACCCTAGGCTAATGATCAGCAAATGCCAAGCAGCAGAAGAGAATAACATCACAACTGTAGGTCTCTGTTGCTGCAAATAAGGGAACAAAGTTGCACAATCCATCTCAGTTGTTATCTTCCTTTCCCCATTTTCTGCAGCTTGTGTAATCTCTGGATATTGCATGTGATGCAGTATGAATGATTTCACCAGAGGGAATTCATAAACTGAGATGTAATACACATTGTGCATTAGCAGGTTTATAGATTAAGCAATTCAAACATTTTTTAACCATAGAAATTGCCATAAATAATTAGGTGGAAAAAATCTCTGGGAGCTAAAAGTGATTTGTTTTTCACCAGTTGTGAAAACCAAATCAAACCCTACAGATTATTCTCTAGTAATGGCATGAATGGGACTTATTCATGTGTGGGGAGGACATTTCTGACTGCTTGGCTTTTCTGAGTGCCAACAATATGGTTAAGCAGGCGTTTGTCTAGGAATAAGTTCCACTCAAATACACAGGGTCTCATCTGCTCTTTAAAAGCCATTATAAAAGCCATGTATTATAATTAGAGTATAATTATACTCTAGTATCAAGTATAAATGCTAACACAACCTACTGAAGAATCTTGGCCCACTTGCTACCTTTCAGCCTCACATGCTTATTGTAGATAAATTAGGAAGGGGGTAATATTAATGGAGGAAAAATTCGATAAATAATCTAAACTCCAAAGAAAAATTTTATTTATTTATATCTCACCTTTATTTTTTTACAAATAACTCAAGGTGATGAACATATCCAACACAACTTCCTCCTATTTTCCTCAAAACAACAACCATGTGAGGTGACTTGAGCTAAGAGAGGGTAATGGGCCCAAGGTCAACCAGTCTGCTTTCATGGCTAAGCTAGGACTTTATTATTATTATTATTATATTTATTTTTTATTATTTTTTATTATTTAATTAGCTTGTATGCCGCCCACTCTCGGAAGACTCAGGGCGGCTTACAAATAAAAGGGAAGGGGCGATATAAAAAATTAAAAACAACAATTAAAAATTCAACAACATCAAGGACTTGAACTCATGGTCCTCTTGCTTCCTAGCCTAGTGCCTTAACCACAAGATCAAAGTGACTCCCCAGTCTCCCAAAATGTATAGCATTAGAGCCTCATATATACCATTATTTATTTCTATTTACAAGGTATTTAATTCAGAATTACATACAGTTGTCTTCATTGTTGTTGATAGAATTCCTGTAGCCTTGTTCTCATGAATATTGTTGCCTCTCATATTTATGTTATTCAATGCTTAGATACAAAACCTTTATAAAAATACAGTTTTGTACTTAGTAAATCTCCACCTTCACAATAGAAGAGAATCAAAGTAAATGAACCAGGTTCTGATTTTTTCAAAAAACAGGTGACAAGTGTGGCTAGGAGGATCTTTGCATAGGTTGCTTTGTGCCAAAAACTGCATCTGTTGCTAGACCACGATGCCTTGATGAAAGTCATTCCCACCTTAGTCACCTCCCATTTGCCTTCAGAGTCCTGGAAATCAAGATAGTGGTTGTCATATAGAAAGCCCTACACGATATAGGAAGTGATGGCTTAACCTTTTTGCCATTGCATGCCAAAAGCGGGGTGAGTGCTAGGGGGGGCACGTGTGTTCCCCACGAGTAATTCTATGCGTCCTCTTCTAAGAGCCTGGAGGGGGCAAAAATGCCCCCCCCCACTCCGTAGGCCCTCTGGTGGCCGAAAATGGCCCATTTGCTGACTTTCGATCAGACCGGAAGAGCCGTTTTTGGCTCTTCCCAGGCTCCAGAGCCTTTCTAGAAGTCTGGAGAGGGCAAAAATGGCCTTTCCACCCCACCAGAGGCTGAAAACAGCCTGTTTTCCTGGCTGGGCCCAGAAGGCTGGAAAATCAGCTGCCTGGACCGCACATGTGTGCCGGAGCTGAGCTCGCGTGCCCACCGATATGGCTCCGCATGCCACCTGTGGCACATGTGCCATAGGTTTGCCATCACGGGCATAGAGCTATCTAATTTGCTGGACACTCTATGTCTCATTATTTTGCTCATCCTACCCAACAGCAGGGAGGGTATGTTCTGTGTTCCCTTTATTTTAAAAAAAAATCTTGTTGTATCTGCTCCAGTGCCCGTGCCCATGTGTTAGAACAGCATCCCATCAGAGATCCAGCTGGTTCAAACCCTATTAGCTTTTAATAAGAATTAAAGATTTGGTTCTTTCCCCAAACATTTGGGCTGGATAGTTGGGTAAACTCTAATGGTTAATGCTGTCTCGCTATAAATTGAATTATAATTTTATATTCTGGATGTTACTGTTCGGTTTTCTAAATTGTTTTTCTTTTATTTTTCTACACCACTGACCCCCTTTTGTAAAATAATTTAAGCAATACAAATTGATTAAATAAATGAGATGGAAAAAAATAAAAGAAATGAAAAGGTGGCACAAGAAATATTCAAAAATATTGGGTTTGTTAAAATGATGACACTTTCAAAATTATATTTCTTATTCAAAGTCTTACTGTTGAAATTTCAGGGGAAAAAACACTTTGATGATTTGGCAGAGAAAAATAAAAACGTGTTTATTTAAACGCTAAGACGTTGGTTTCCTCTCAACAGGCTCATTTGTCAAATAGTCATATTTATATCCATCTAATGGTGTACACTTATTCTGCACATTTTACCATTTTCTCTGTTTTGACCTGGTAGTTAATTTTATGAAATGCATTGCTAAAGACATGGAATACTATATGTACCAAAACTTTTCTTGGCAGTCTTGAGCTTTTGCACAATCATCCATCCCTCTATCTCTTTCCCCTGGTTTTCTTTGAGTTCCTGGGAGATTTCTTGTAGCCCTGTCCCTTTTCAAATGCTTTCTTTGCTCAGTCCAGGAATTTATCATCTTCCCTGGTTAGCTGGAGCGTGGATTTAGCTCCTTCACCTTCTCTTCTCTGAGGACAATGAGCCTGCATGTCCAGCATATGTAATTCTTGTCATCTTTAGAAAGAAAAAACTAACATGGAATGTCTTCTGTGAATGAAAAAAAAACAGTTCCCTCTACTTCCATATTTCTTAATAGGTTAAAAAAAAGACAGAAAAAATAGGATGTGTGCCTCATCCTTTGACCCACCACACCAACTTCTGTTGTGCTCTGTTACTCAGAGAGCTTGCATCTGCTGGACATGGGTTTCTTTTTATGCCACTGAAGCTCCTCAGGTTGGATAGCAAGACCAATTTGCAATTAATACATCAACAGCTTTTTAGGACTATCAGCAGTCACTCAGCAGTAGCAAAACAGCCAGCAGTCTCTCTCTCTACTCTCTTCTCTCTCTCGCTCTCTCTCTCCTATCTCTCTCTCTCTCTCTCTTTCTCTCTCTCCTTGGTATTTTTTTTCTTATTCCTCCTTTTCTTCAGTCAATGCCCTTACAAAACACCTGTTTGCTCACTCAGAGGAGGGGACATTGTTAGAAAACACTTCCTAAATGTAAGAGCAATTTGACAGCGGAACCAATTTTACAGTGGGATAGTGAATATCCCTATGCTGAAAGCATTACAGCAGATGCTGGGCAACCATCTGTTGAAGATGTTTTAAGTTGGACTCCTGTGCTGAGCAGATGGTTGGTCTTAAAGGCCTGAATGGCTCCTTAAAGCTATATGATTCTATGCAACTTCTAACAATAAGCATACAGAGTAGAGACATAAAATACATTTGGTTGTCTTGCTCACTGCTCTGTCTGACACAGTACTATTGTTCTTCCTTTCATTTCTCTAGCACAAACTTTTTTTTTTAATAAATGTTTTTTAATTTTAGTTTAAAACAGGTACACATCTTTCTTTACATCTGTAAAAAATATATCAATCAATTACAGATAAGTTTTGGTACATCTCCTCCACAGTCAACCAACATAACTCATATTAACTAAGGCATTATTATATATCCATTTTCATTTAACTGTAATTATTATTTAGCAATATTGATAAAAGTAATAATCTTGACCAATCCCTGCCCACACCGGTGGGAGAGGAAAAAATCAAAAAAAGGGGGGAAAAAAAGACAGATAAAAAATAAAAATTAAAATAAAAAATAAAAAATAAAAATAATACAAAAAGAGACAAAAACGACAAGAGACAAGGCAGGAAAACGAAACAAAACACAGGTGTCTATCATGAGAAAAAAAAAGAAGTATATCAACTGGTTACAACATGCTTTGGTGCTTCTCTTCCATTAACTCATATTAATTCAAATATCTTAACTCGAATATTACCATATCAACATCATTATACCTCCAGTTTTAATTACCTATGGTTATTTAAACATCCTTCATCCTTAGCTATGCATTACATAATTAATCCTAATACATGCTGACAATTCATTTACTTATTTATAAAATCCTCTATTATCATCAAATCCTCATATCCTATTTTAGCTGGACATCCATAATATTTAATTATATCATATATCATAACATTTTCCCAGTATTGATTAACATTTGATTGTATGTATTTATATAGTTTTTAATAGTGATAATTATTGTATTAATACTCTTATGTATAATCTTCCAATTGTTAGTTATCATATCAACTCCACATTATATACATTACTATCAATATCAATTATTATTCACTATATCTGTTACAAGAAAAAGCAATTAGGTTTAACTAGTTTTCAGTTGTGTTCTTCAATCTATCAGCCAGATCCAATTATATATATTACTATCCATATCAGTCATTTTTCAGCTATATCTATTACACATTAAGGTAATCAGAATTTAGCTAGATTTAAATTACGTTGTTCCATCTATCAGCCAGTGTCTCTCCAATAGCAAGATCCTCTCCAGCCAATTGCCACACGTTGGATAAATTTACCAAATGTTTTCATAATCAAATCCAGACAAAGATATTTTGGCACCTTTGGACTCTGAATAGCAGTGATGAAATAATAATAATGTTGTCCTGGGCTTGTAATATTTTCCAAATTAACTTTAATTCTCAAGGGGGATTTTCCATTCCTCCTGCACACTGTCTTTTTAAATGAGTCTTCTTTATAGCTTCCCCCCTCCTTTCTTCCTCTGAGATAGACCAGACACCATTTCTCACATTTTCCGTTTGTATTTCAGGAGCATTTAAACATTCAACAATCTCAGTTTTTGCTTCATATTTTGAAATCAGATGATCCAATTTTCTTTCCAATCTTTGATAAGAATCAAAAAGTCCTCTACATGCGGAAAAAAGTCTCTGAAATGAAATCTTAGAGGTATTTTGGGACGCCATGATGTGTGCCGCAGTTAAAAATTGCAAACTCTTTTTTTTTTCCACAGACTTCTTAGTCTCTCACAGGCTGTGATTGTAAACAAAGCCGAGTAGTAAAGTAATAAAAGTGTCGAGTCGTGACGGGCTAATTAGTAGAAAATAAATTTTATGATCCACTTAAGGGGATTCAGAGGGGGGAGGGTGTCAAGGAGTTTCTTGAAGCATTTGAGAAGTAAAGTAACCACCAGCCATAATCCATTAGAAAACGCCAATTCGCCGCTAAGTTCCCTGTTCTTTGGTTCAGTTATCTTAAGTTTTTAACGCGAACAGTCTCTCTTGGATAATAAAATCAGCTTACCAGATGACATCACTTCTAGCATTCTTAGGGGCAACCTGCAGTTTCAGTTAGCACGCAGCTAATCCAGAAAGGAATTGGCACGAGGAGTTAATACCCCCCCCAGAGATTTGCGGGTATCTCTGAGGTCCAGGGTCTCTCCCCACCTTCACTGTCGTCTCCGGGACAGCTAGAGTTCAAAGAACCCATCCAAAAATCCTTCGGTATAGAGGAATTTCAGGAGTAGCCTGAAACTCCATCTTCTCACTGCTAAGCCCCGCCTTCTTCCCATCACTAGCACAAACTTTTTTAAACAGGGGGCCAATAGAGGGTCCCTCAGATTGTTGGGGGGCCCAGACTGGCTAGGTGGGCGTGGCTAGGTGGCCATGTGACTTAGTGGGTGTGACTAAGTGGTCATAACCAATTTAGCAGTCCACTAAACAATACACACAAATTAAACTTTAATTTGTTATGCTGCTGGGGGTGAAAAGCTGGTTGGTGAAGGGATGTGGTTGCCTTGGGGTGTGTTTGAAAGATCTCTCTCTCTCTCTCTGTCTGTCTGTCTGTGTGTGTGTGTCTGTGTGTGTGTCTGTGTGTGTCTGTGTGTGTGTGTCTGTGTGTCTGTCCCTCCTCCCTCCTCTCTCTGAAGGCAGTGAAGGCCAAAAACGGGACCCTTTTTGGCCTTCTTGGCCTCTAGAACCACTCTGCTGCCCCAAAATGGGGCCATTTTTGGCCTCCTGAGGCTTCAGTGCATCCTGTTTTGGCCTCCTCAGCCTCCAATGTGGTGTGGGCAGCCAATGTGGTGTGGGCAGCCTTGTGGTCCCATGCGGGCTGGATTAATGGCTTTGAAGGGGTGTATCAGGCCCTGGAGCCTTAGTTTGAGGATCCCTGCTCTAGTAGTTCAGTTTGTTCCAGATCTCCCTTTACAGTTTTTCTCTGCCAACTAATCTTTCCCTTTATCACATTCTCTCAACACCTCTATTTCCTCTCTAAAATGTTTATATAAATATAGCTCTGCAATACTAGTTGACAAGCTGACTGCTAGTTCTTGGCTTTTACTTATCATCATTATTGGCAACGATTAAAATATGATCAGTAGCATATGGAAACATATGAGATCTTGTTATACCAAAAGATTCTTGACAACAAAACCAATAATAGTATTCACACCTCACAGGGGAGTATGCGAATAGGACCATGCTTACTAATTCCTGGATTTCACTCCCGGCATTTGGTGAATATCCAGGATGAATAATGCCATAAAAATTAATAAAACCTCATGTTTTTCATCAACTCTTTTTAGTATATGGAACAATTAACAAACCTCCAATCAGCATGCAATAAAATGGAACTAATCATAGAATAACTATAAATATCAAAATATTTGCAATGTTTATAGTTTTCTTGGTGATTTGTTCTACAACTTTAATTCCTGATTAAATCAAGCTGAATTAAAACATGGAATGTGAACCACTATTTACTTTGGTTGAATTATTATTATGGTTTCAATTCCTTACAATTATTTAGGCTGAAAATTAATTTAAAAGTATTATGGACATGGAATTATCAGAGTTCCACATAAATTGCCTGACCTGAATTATTAGTAGCTATTGCTGATTTTTGTTAATATGTTGATCTTAATGTTATTAAGTCTATTATTGATGAAAAATTAATAGAAATATTGGAATCCTCAAGAATTATTCTTGTTAATTCTCCCAATGTTGGCTAAAACTGCAGCATCAGATCATCAAGATAAAAAAAATAATTACAATTTCATACTTGTTTTTGGTCCCACTTTGGTGGATGGTTTACAATTTTAATAAGATAGCTCTTTCTTATTTTGATTTTTAATATCTTATTAACAGTGTGGGAATTATAAACACTATAATAATTTGCCCACTTTCATATTTAAAATAATATGCCCTCTAAACATGTACATTCAAGATTTGTTTTTCTTTAGATGTGTAAATACCACATAATTTGCATCTCATGCATAAATCTCATTCCTGTTGAATATAGATATTTTAAAAACTATTCCTCTTTTTCCCTTCTGCTTCCTTAGTATTTACCAATTTAGCTGGTTAATTTTTCCAAGGAGAATTTGAGGGAGGCATTTGTGATTTGTAGCTGAAAGCATAATATTTTCCTACAGTTTTCTTCCACAGAGTATTAGACTTCTTATAGCTGATTATTAGGCTTTCATCTGCACTTTATACAAATAGACTAAATTTATTTTTCCAGATAAAAATGTATTTTAAAAAACTACACATAGGGTAGTACAAATTAATGGCACTGTTTTGGACTGCTGATATTTACACCACACAGTCCTTAGAGTGCCTAGCATACTGCAAGAAGTGGTATATGTGAGGAGGGTTCTAAAAATACCCCATATCTATAAATATATCCCCATCATGTGTGCTACTCAAGAGCCATATAGATAGGATTCTTGAAATCCCTTATAGCCATTACCTTGTGTAGTAATCACTTGATTGCTGTCCCAACAATTATATAACATTTGCCATGTTTCTGAACACAGCATTCACTGCAACTTTGCCTTAAATGACTGACAATATTATACTATGAAGTGTTGGGACTGGCAACTCCACTGCTAAGCACTGTGGTCCATAAGTGAAAAGTCATAAAATTGCCACAGGTTTATGGCATCACTTCCCCTTCTGTTGTTAAGAAGTACTAAGGCTATTAAGGAAAACATCACATGACCACAACTGATGGTTTTATTTCTGCCTTCTCCTTGCTTTTTATCTAAGTAATTGCTAATCTAAGGTTTAGTTATTTCAACCACTTTTGCTAAATATTCCTAAGCTTGTTCTCTGATCCTCCTATTGGAAGAGGATCAGTGGTGGGTTGCAGGTGGTACGCCCCAGAATGGGCGTACTGGAGCCTGTCTGGAGCACTGGGTACTGTTCCGGTACGATGCTCCGGAGGGCGCGCCCACGCTCCTTCCCATCTTTAAAGTCTTTGATGCTTTACATGTGCATGACATGTACAGCATCTGCGCAATGCTCCTCTGAGGCCCGCTCTGCCCATTCCAACCATACCAGTTGGAACGGGATCTGGAACCCACCATTGGAGAGGATGTAGTTACTTAGGTGTATGGCTTTACCTAGTCTAAAAGATATTTCCTGTAGTTCAATTTCCTTCTTGTTAGAGTCATGAAATTTCACTTATTGAGGTGCTTGAGGGCATCAGCCTCACAGATATACATTCTACAATCTCCAACAATCTATCCTCCAATCATGCAGTAAATAAATCACCAAGACAAGGAGATGCTAAATTGTCCAACATTGAAGAGGCAATCCAACAAGGTTGCACCCATCATTGCTTAGCAGAAGGGCAGATTTGTCTCTTATTTTGACTCACCATCACTACAGTTGACTCACTTCTTGAAGGAATGGATGTTATAATCTTCCCATTCTTATTCCAAACCTATGTTTTCCATCTTCAATTCAAAACTGTTTTAACTAATCTGATTCAACTTAAACCATTAGTTTAATTCTGTTCCAGGATCAGGCGCACCTCCAATAGACTGCAATAACTGTCCATGGCTTGCCATTGCCTTGGAAAGCCACCTTGTTCTGTATTGCTGGGCTTGTATGTTCTTTGCTGATTGATAGTTGCTGCTTTTATATATATACACACACAAAACATACATATACACATATCAGTGATGGGTTTCAAATTTGAAACAGGTGTGGCCTGTTTTGTGGGAGTGGCTTGGTGGTCATGTGACTGGGTGGGAATGGCTTGGTGACCAGGTGGGAGTAGCTTGGCAGTCATGTGACTGAATGGGAGTGGCTTGGTAGTTATGTGACTGGGTGGGAGGAGCTTGGCAATCATGTGACTGGGTGGGAGTGGCCAAGTCGATGTCACTGAATTCTTTGCCGCAAAGAATAACCTACAAAAAGAAGATATTAAAAAAGGAAATTTATTATTTTGTGCACTTACTACTTAAATAAGAATAAAATAAGTACACAAAACAATAAAACAGCTAATTACAGAGGAAATATGGCTATCCTTGCCGGTCTTCAACATTACTGACCACCTTACACACACACTTCCAGCCCCTCAGCCTCTTACCTCTTCCTGGATTCACTCAGACTTTTTTTAAAACTCACAGCCTGTGCACATGCACACACTTCCAGCCCCTCTGCTACTTTCCTCTTCCTGGATTCACTTGGACATTTTTTTAAAAATGGAAGAGTGTGTGCATGTGCACAGGCTGTGAGTTTTAAAGACCAGTTGAAAGCCACCCCTGACACATATATACATACATACGTACGTAAGCAGTCCTCTATTTACAAAGGCAATTGGCACTGAAATTGCTGACTCTAAATGATGTGGTCTTAAAGTGCAGGGAGGATGCACAAGAAGTGATCATGAGAAGGGTAACATTGTTTTAAAATTTTGTCAACATATTCACCATCTGTCAAATATATATAAAATTTAGATCTCCCTTGAAATTGTTTTGGGGGTTTCCCCCAGGGGAATTGAAGAAACACTAGTTTAAATCTATTAATTGTGCTAAGATATTCAAGCCCAATGTATATTCAGAGCTTCTTATTTGGAAACCTTTATTTGGTCAGTGAATCACCCAGAGATTCCAGAAACAAGCTGACCCTAGAAGAAAGGAACAACTTTGCTTGGAAACCATTAGTATTGTGCTCAATCTAGAGTAATGACCTATACCAGTGATGGCGAACCTATGACACGCGTGTCAGTGCTGACACGCGTAGCCATTTGGGGTGACACGCATAGGATTTCATGCGATTCATCCTCGGCTCCTGCACGGCCGCTGAGGATGAAAGAATCTGTGCAGGAGGAATGGGGGGGGGGCGGGACGTGTGATCTCCCCCGCCCACACTCACTTACTATATCGCCGCCGCCCCTTTCTGAGCGCAGGGGCTGCTGGTAAGGCGTGCCGCAGGAGAGGAGCGTGGGAACAGTGCGTGCCTCTCTCCAGTCAGGCCGGCACAGAGAGTCTACTCCTGGGACTGTCGGTTACGACTGCACCACAGCAGGGAACAGCGGAGTGCCAACGGGAACTGTGAGCGCCATTAGCAGCAACTATTGGGGTGCCATGGACTTGTAATTGCCCACAATAACTGAGATAAGTGAGGGGGAGGTTGTGTTAGCTTGTTAGGCTAGTTAACCCCTAATTGGCTATCTATAATTCTATCTGCTGTCACTGGCCCACTGATGGAGCACCCAAAAAATAAAAAACAAAGGTTAAGTAAAGGGAGTGGTAGTGGCAGTGGCCGACCCTTTCAAGAGACATGGAGCGAGATGTATGGCATTATAGAAAAAAATGGCAGATCATTTTGCGTTCTATGTACTGAAACGGTAGTAAGCAGAACGTGGAATATAAATAGACATTTTGAAACTAATCATTCCCAGCTCTTGGAAAAAAGTGAGGATGAAAGAAGTTACTAAGCAGGTATGTTAAATAATTTGTTTTTGGTTTATTAAATACAATTATATATTGCAATTATACATTTTTGTAGTTTAAACTATAAATAGCGCAAAATTATGTTTTTGTCGAAGTGACACACAACGCGAGTTATGCTCGATTTTTTGCCGATTTTTGACACACCACGCCAAAAAGGTTGCCCATCACTGACCTATACCATTTCTATTTTAAAGTTAGATTTGTAGGACAAGGGGTGGAATCTGGGGTGGACTCAAAAGAAGAATCAGCCTGGATTTTCTTTGTTCCCACAAGTGGTCTAAGACAACCCCTCTTGAATTCTGCTAACCTTTATCTAGCACCAAAATAGTGCTGATCATTAGTTGACTAGATTCTTATGGTTTGAAGTACAGGGATGGTGCAGATATACATGAGCAATAAATCAGTTTAATTGGCACTTATGTGTGACTCTGGTATTTCGCACCTGACAAGATGAGTATCAAAATTAGGAAGGACATAGCTTGATGTTGAAATTAATTGAATGTAGCATTTAATGCATTTATTTGTAAGTGTTTAGAAATCAGGTGTGGATCATCTTTTCTGAAGTTAAAATGGTAGCATATTAAAAAGAACATATTAATACTTCTCTAATGTCCTTCAGATATTGTTAGACTACACATTCAAATCTTTCTGACCACTAATCATTTAGATTAGACCTGATCAGAGTTGGCAGCTACAACATCCGGTATGTCCCTAGTTCTTTATCTTGCTTCCATTCATTATACATGCATGCATGTGTACATGCATACTTCCATTTTTAGTGTATGTATGTGTATATATTATATAGATATATATGTTTGTGTGTGTATACACACATATACATACACACTGGTGTATGTATGTATGTATGTATGTGTGTGCGTGTGTGTGCGCGCGTACGTGTGTGCGTGCGCACGCACACATATTTACTGCAGAAATATATACAACTAGTACCTATGACTTCCTTTTTCTACTTGTCAGAATATAGTTGTTTTGATATTAGGGATATTGCAGTACATTATTAACACTAAGATTTTGTACAGGTAGGATTGCTTGTAAGAATGCAAGACCTTATTTTCTGTGGTTAGAAATGTCCAGGACTGAAATAGCCATGTTGTTATTGCTATATGACAATTTCTATAATTTTCTGTAGCAATTTTATGGAGGCATTCTTAATACCATTCTCTCTCTCTCTCTCCCTCTCCCCCCTCTCTCTCTTCAAAACCTTGTACCATATAGAACAATGAATCATTTGTTGATAATCATAACAAAGATTAAAATTATTGGTTAAGGCCATAAACCTTCTATGTAATTGAATGTTTACTGTCCAGTTAAGCTACAAGAATGAGATTACATTCCTCTGCACATGTATTTAGCAGTAAATCTCACTAAATTTCACAAAAGCTTATGATGGCCAATTAAATGGTGGAATTCCAAGACTCAGAATTTTGTACATTATCTGAAAAGGTCAAATTCTGGGTAATTTTAAAATATATAAGTATGAAAAAAATGAATATGTTTAAAAAAACAGTGAATAATTTTTAAAAATAGTTTTTACAAAGCTTTGCATTTTTAACCATTTATCCATTTTCAGATAAAAATAAATAAATAATGAGTTAAAGTGGAGCACAAATGGGGATCAGAATCTGCCTATGTTGGAAACAATTTAGGCTTAAACCAAATATATGTGAAAATATTTTTAAAAAATTATTCTTCTTTTCAAACTCACACAGAGCTTTGTTTCAGTTCTGTAACTGGAATTCATAGATGTTAAACCCTAACTTATTTGCTTCATGGTCTTATACCATGCAGAATGCAGAAATCCTAATGAATAGGGACCTTAATAAAAAAAGGGGAAGGGGAACAGTTTGAGTACTGCCGGGAGTAGTTTATCATTCTTACTACAGCTGTTTTTTCTGCTGTTCTTTGAAACTAGCATGTGTCTATCACAGGCCCTTCTTCTGAATAAGCCATGTTCAGATGCTTCTGTGTATTCTCTGGAGATGTACTGCTTGCTTTTCTGTTCAAGATGGTCTTTTATTGTACAGTTATTCTGTATCCTATTACCAGATGTCTGGCTTGTCTTCAAATGTATATTTTCCAGTGTAAATGTATTGAAAATGTGTATAAGTACACAGAAGCTGCCTAAAAATTATAGAAGTATCATGTTTGGACTTTTTGATTTTACATATTTTACAAGCAAAAAACCCAAGTGGATTCCCTTTTCAATACAATTTTATCCAAAGTCAAGAGCTGTAAAGGTTTTATTTTATTTTACGTCTTCGCTGCTGTTTCTGTTAGTATATCGTGTCCCCATTATACATGTGCTTGTCGGGTTACCAACTCTTCAGGCAGAGGTGAATCTGGGCATGGAGTAGAACACAATTTTCTTTTGCTTAGACAGGACAAGATGACAGATAACACAATTCTGACCTCTAAAAGTCATGGGCAGCTTACAGGGAGGTAACATGAGCTTCTGGTGATCATATCATAACAACAAGCAGTAGTTTTGAGCAAAGGCATTTAAGTGGTGGCAGTAAGGGAGGAGGAGGAGGAGAGGGGAATTGATGCTAAATTAAACCTGCTTTGAACTTTTGCAAACCTAGAAATGTATTATTCAGCAAGAATGTGGGTGATGTACTGAGAGCGTGGGAGTGTCATATCCTCATTAATCATCCAAGGACCAACAAGGAGCCAGGATAGGGATGGGGGTGAGGGAGAGAAAAGCAGAAATTATTTCAAAGCAGCATTTATAAGCAAGGGAATTGTGGGAGGAAGGGAAAAAACTATTAATGGATTTGTTTTTTGCTAATGATTCTGTGTCACAATAAACTAAAATTTCTTTTTAGGTTAATTGGTTACAGTTACAAGGTATAGCTCTTAATCAGAAATTAAGCATATTATTTCAAGGTCTGAAGAATGTTCTGCTGGTCACTTTATCAAAACTAAGGAGACACTTTGGATGAGAAATGGAATAAGAATAAATTTGGCATGAAGGAAATGTGAAGGGCGGTAACAGAACACCCCTCTTAGTGCTTCATATGGTATAGTATGGTCTCAGCAGGGTTGAGTTCCAGCAGTCACTATTGCCAGTTCGCTCGTGGGCACGCTGTGTGTGTGTGTGCGCAGAGCAATAAAAATTGCTTTGCTCATGCACAGAAGCAAAAAACAAGATGGTGGCTGCTATGGTGCTGCTGGGAGAACCGGTTTAGGGGCGTGGCAGGCCTGGGTCACTGCTGGTTCCAGCAACCTAGGCCGCCCAACTACTACCAATTCGGCCGAACCGGTCTGAATTGGTAGGAACCCATCACTGCTCTCGGATCATAATTTGGACAACAATCACTAACATGGAGGGTTTAAATAGGGATAAATTCATGGAGGACAGGACTATTAAAGCTTTTCCATTTGGAGACTCATTGACCTCTGCAGGTTGGAATCAGAAAGCCTCCAAATACCACTACTGAGGAACAATAGTCAAAAAAAGGGTAGTCTTCTTCTCATACTTGGAAAAAATGGTGAAATAAGATTAAGGTCAAATTCAGGAGGGCTTATGATAGGTCTATGACTATCTCTACCTTTTCATTAGTATTGTATCTTCCCACATATTCAACATCCATTTATCTACCTTTAATCTATGGAGCTAATATATCTGAGCTGTAATCTTTCTCCCACCTTTCTCATATCTTTTTACCACCATCAGTTCTGCCCTTGCTAAAATGCAGCTCTTAATATGGCTGCTTAAGTTTTATAAGTGTTAACTAGCTATTATAAAGACTCCAAGGATGATTATGAAAACCCCTCAGCACAGTGAAAACCTACGCTGTTCCCACGAGAGTTTTGTGTACGTATAAGGCAGTGGTGGGTTTCAAAAATTGTTCGAACCTACTCTGTGGGTGTGGCCTCCTCTGTGGGAGTGGCTTGCCACCCATGTGACTGGATGGGAGTGGCTTCCCACCCATGTGACCGGATATGAAGATGCCGACGACATTTGTCAGAACCACCTTAAATTACCTCACACACAGCACTGGCATGCATAAGAATATGATGTAAGCTTGTTTTTTAAAAGGCATCTTTGGTTTGCGTTAAAACAACTTCAACACACGCAATGTTCTGATTGCACCACAAACGCAGTAGTCATCCTTACCTTTCACAGAGGCACTGAGTTTTATAAATATGAGCATGATAGTGTAGAATAATCATATCCAAGGACCAGTGGTAGGTTTCAAAAATTTTTGGAACCTCTTCTGTAGGTGTGGCCTGCTTTCCAGGCAGGTCCACTGGTGGAACCTCTTCTAACCGGTTCGGTAGATTTGACGAACCGGTTCTACCGAATAGGTGCGAACTGGTAGGAACCCACCTCTGGTATAAGGAAAAGATTTAACAAATGAAGATGGTGAAGGTTTGAAGAAAATAGTGTACACTGAATTCACATTTCCAATTGGAATGTCTCTTAAAACCATCAGTTTGAATCAGGTATCTCTGAATATTTTGGAAGTCTGAATCAAAAACCTTCCAAAAATTGATCTTTGATTTATTTTCGGAACTGAATGAAAATACAGAATCTAACAGAATTATAAATTGAATCAAATCAAATCAATGCTCTTGCCTAATTGTTCCTAAAATAAATATTTCCTCATAAATATTATACAAAGGAATGTTTTTATGAATATGAAGGATTATCACCTTTGCTTTTTGAAGGAACCTTTTGAGAAGCGTTCCTCAGCTCTGTTCACTTCATATTTCCAAGCCTATCTACATGGGCCTGATGATTCCTAATCATTGGTAAGTGACCCCTGATTGTTTCAACCCCCAAATCAACTTTAAGAATACATAGTAGTGCTGATTATAAATTGATTATTTATGAAATAAAGATGCTTTTTAATGAAAAGAAAACATCTAATGATGATTAAACAAAGAGGATTTCCAATTTTATGCCAATACTTGTTGAGGGCACAATGCTTTCAAAACTAAGGACAATGGATATATGCATATGTACAGTATGTGTGTATGTGTATAGCAGTAGCAATAGCACTTAGACTTATATACCACTTTATCATGCTTTACAGATGTCTTTAAGTAGTTTACAGAGTCAGCATATTGCCCACAACTATCTGGGTCCTCATTTCACTGACCTTGGAAGGATGGAAGACTGAGTTGACCTTGAGCCAGTAAGAACCAAACAAGCAGTCAGCAGAAATAGTCTCCAATACTGCATTCTAACCACTACGCCACTATGGCATAGTGGTGTACATGTTTATGCACATGTATATGTATATGCACATGCGCTTATATTCTTTGAAAATAGTACATTGTCTTTTTCATCTTTATCAGGCCATAAAACAGTGCAGTTTTTAATACTAAAGGGTCTAAAAATGTATGGAAGGATAGATAGGAATGAAACATCTTGGAGTTTATCTTAGCTCTTCATAGTGTTAAAATATTTTATTTCCACAACTACCTTTGAATGCACCTAATTCCCAACACCTGATGACTGGGGAAAAGGAGGGTTGAAACAATGAATCTATGTAAGGAAACTTGGAAGCTTCCTGGCAAGGTGGATGAAAAGTATCAAACAGCTTCCAGCTGTTCTTATGTCATAAGATCACAGAACAACATAACAATTTTTAACCAGTCATTGAAAAATCTGCTTCTGTGAATTATATTTCACAGAGAACATTGCATATAATGGTTTCTCTTTTCCCATTATTTTGAGCTACTTCTTTCTACATTCTTTAAAGAAGCCAGATCCTCTATTGCCTACTATAAGAATATCAGAAGAAATACTATTTCTTACTTCAAACATATACAGATATATACATACATATGTACAGCATTCAACAAGAATTTGATATATTTTTAATAAAAAAACAAGACTGATGAGGTTGCAGGCAGGGGGCAAATGAAAGGGCAATAGAAATGGAACTAACAGCAGCAGAACCAGCAAAAAAATAGCACAAGTGGCATTTTTATATCTTGCTAAAATGTTTACCAAAGTTGGAGACATTGATGCAGAAATATATGCAAATGCTGCTGGTATGAAGCCGGCAGATAGTATCTAATCAATTGTCAGAAATGAACTTGTGTTGAATGAAATAAATGTGCCTGGATGGCTGTGTATGACAGTGTCTTTCTGTCTTATATAAAAGTGAGAATGGAATAAACAGGGAAACATGAAAGTTGAATATATTGGGAATAGGGTACTTAAAAATATGTGTGGTTAAAAAAAAGAGTAGCTAAAGGCTACTTGGAGTTCAATCTTGGGCTAATCATAATTCCAAGAAATAGGATCTGAAGAAAAGCCAAGGGATCAAGAAACACACACACACACACACACACACACACACACACACACACACACACACACAACCCGGCATCTACATAGGTTGCATGAAGATAGAAATAGCACTTAGAGTTCACAGTGCTTTTACACTCCTCTCTAAGCAGTTTGCAGAGTCAGCAATTTGCCTGCAACAATCTGGGTCCTCATGTCATATTTGTGAAGACAGCCTTATTTATGAGTAATTATTTGCTCATAATTATTTACTCATATACAGAGGTGGGTTCCTATCGGTGCAGACCGGTTCGGCCGAACTGGTAGTAACTTGGTGGCCTTGGTCACTGGAACCAGCAGCGACCCATGCCTGCCACGCCCTCAAACTGGTTCTCCTCCAGCACCGCCATCTTGATTTTCGGTTCTGCGCATGAGCAGAACAATTTTCACTGCAGAAATGTAATTTTTTCCCCCCTTTTCTAACGTTTTGCACATGCACAGACCTTTTTAGATGCAAATGGGCATGAGCGTGGGGAAAAAAATTGTGCACAGAACTGGCAGTAATGCTGGCAGCAACCCACCCCTGCTCACATAGGCACTTTTCCCACCAAATAATACATTGCAGTTCTGATGCATATGTGCAGTCTCACTTAGCTTAGAGCTTATCTTTTTACAGTTTAAGATCCTCCTCTGACAAGTGGATCTTAAAATCCTCAAACATTTAGGATGTGTCTGATTAAGTTCAGAATTTCTACTTCTGGTCTCTGGCTTCAGAGAGCTCCAGCTTTTCCTCCAAAAAGAAATCTTCCAGGGAAGAGTAATGGAAATCGCAGCAATGCTGAGAAGAGGACAGAACTCTGATATTCTGTTCCTGCAGAAATAACTATTGCTACAGCCGTTGCTTCTTTTTACTGCGGCCTTTTCAGCAGATGGAAAGTGTTTCTATATTTTAGTGAGCTCTGATGATCTCGAGTCCTCTTCAGTTGTCATTGAAAAATGAACCTGATTAGCTGGAAAGCATGCCCGTACCATTGATACCACAAGAGGGGACTGTCATGTTGACACAAAGCCACCTGAGTCTGCACTGCACATCGAATTAGGAAACACATGCAAAGCATTAGAATCTCCACTCTCCATTCCCGAAGAGTGATCAGTAATCATTACCCTTTGCAATTGGGAGGTGGACAAAGATAACCCCAAAACTCTCCAGTTAATTATTTTTCTTCAGTTCTCTGTAACAACACTGATGTTTTAATAGCAGGCAACCTTTTTTTGTGTGTAGAGAAGCTGTAGAGGTTTGAAATTGGCAAGAACAAAACACCATTTATCTCTTTGGACAATAAGTAATTGTGCTGCAAGCACTGAAATGAAGTAAAAATGGCTTGTTGGCAAGCTTAAGAATATCAGTTTTACTACTTCAGACTCCCACGCTAAATAAATCCAAGAGCAGAAACCACAGGCTTGGACTGTGAGTTCCAGGGTTTTGATGTTGTTGTTGTTGCCTGCCACAAAGATTCTAAATTTGAAATTCAATGCACTTACCAAATAATATCTCTTTGAACTGTTATTTAAATATGGTCTTTTTCATATTTTATTTTAACTTGTTACACAGTAATAGTGATATTATGCATATTATACAATACATGTTAAAATGTCATTGTCATCATCATCATCATCATCATCATCATCATCATCATCATCATCATCATATTGTCATATTGTATGATGACAATTTCTTCATTATTCATTATGATAGTAAGAATTGATAGTTGAACTAGTCTAAGTGCAAATGTGTTATTTAATTCATAAATATCAGTGAAAAGAAACTTACAGGGATAATTCACTATTTGCTGGTCACCAACATGATCACCATTTTCTATGACAAATTGCAGCATTTTGTTATTATATCATTGGTGAACCCCAATGAATCTAAGATAAGCATTAGCAAGCTCCAGAAATAGATACCTGTGTTTGTGTGTTTGTGTGTGTGTGTGTGTGTGTTTGTGTATGTGTATGTGTATGTGTTTCTGTTTGTTTATATTAACAGAGCGAAAATACTATGAATGTTTCAGGAAACTGTGAATTCTAGTCTTACCTTACGCATAGAAGCCAGTTGGGTGACTTTGGAATAGTCACTCTTTCTCCGTCCAATGTACCTCACAGTGCTGTTATGGGAAAAATATAAAGAAGAATATGCACTATGTATGTTCACCACCTTAAATTATTTATAAAAATAACAAAAGCTGGATTTTAAAAAGTAAATAAACCAATGTGCCTTTGTGTATGCACAATATATACGATTTGACAATAGAAAGCAAACCAATTTTAAGCCATGTGAGATGCACGCACTGAACTGTGTAAGTTTGTTAAATTCTGTGACCACCTACTTCTGTGGAACAGATCCAGTGATTATTGCTAAATCTACTTTTCTCTTTAGCCTACTCTACTCACTGGGCCCCAAAATGCTACTTCACAACATTAAAAATATATATTTTAAAATAGCTGTTCAGGTTATAGATCCACATAATGAAATATATAACTTCACAATCAAGTACAGTGTTTCCAAACTTTAAAAAGTGTGACTTTTAATGCTGGTTGGGGAATTCCGGGAGTTTAAATCCACACATCCTATAATTGCCAAATTTGAAAAGCACTGCTCTACAGGCTTGAAAATTATTCTAAGAATATTATGTTTGCTTTAAAAATACTGGAGAACAATACTAGTGTTTTAAACTAAGAAAATGCAACCATCACCTATGATTTATCATAATGCAGCACCTGAGAAGGCATTTCTCTCCGCCTACCATTAAAATATATGGTAGAAATGTTAACAGCTTTTAACAATAAATTTGACTGGGCTGCATGTTTTAGCCTTTCCCTTTTGGCTTTTCATCAGTGTTATGCAATGAACAAAAACATACTTTACTTTACATAGTGGGGAGATAATTATGCACTCTCAATTAGACCTTCTATCACTAAACTATAAGCAGCTAGTGGTGCAGAACTCTTATCACCTACTTCATAACAGCAGAACCTTTTCTATGATTTTAATTTCCACAGGGGGATTGTACCCTCATCTATTCAAAGAATTCATTTTCCTGAGAGATGCATTGAGGGAATGATCCATTTAGTACTTTTGTATCTATCTCCCCTAAACATTTTTGTTTGCACATTGCAAAAGAAGCTACAAATTCTAACCCTGTCCAGCCATCACTCACATGTGTCTGTGTTTCTGCCTGTCCTACCTCTGAAAAACTGAGAGTAGGTTCTGAGCATAAACCAAGACTATAAGTAAGCTTATGCCCAAGAATTAGTCATATCCCATCATTCAGCTGGGACAAATTGATTTGTATATAGTCAACACATTTATTGACCCATCTGGCTGGTTATGTAATCTTACTGACAGTAAGCCCATATCCCTGTCTTTGTGAGCTGCATGGATCTGCATTCCATAGTGTGACCTTAGAATGCCTGGTGAGAATCGAACCACTGGCAGTTAGCAGAATTAGCCTGCAATACTGCTTTCTAACCACTGTGCCACCATGGCTCTTATTCCACCCTGCAGTCTCCCCGCACTCCCTGCTGAGTATGGCAGGTGAACAGCAAGCAATGCATGATGTAGTAGGATGACAGCCCTGACATTAGTTACCAAGTAGATAAACTTGGATTTATCTATGTGGTGTAAAATAATCTTTATTCTCTTGCCATTCCTGGATAAATCTGGTGACAAATGCTGGCTGGAAATGTCAACAGGCCTTTTCTGACGGATACCTCTTAAAAAGGAACCTTATTTTGAAATAATATTTTGATCTTCCCAAGCGGAAAAGAAAAGTTTCTTCTTCCTAGCCTATAGTAAATTTCACCTGCTGAATTCTGCTTTTGAGATGTCTATCATTATTTGTTCCTGGTCAATTTGCAGTTCCAGTTTAAATGATGAGTGGTCCAAATTAGATTGCCAGCAAAGGTCACATTGCACATTTCCTATTTCAGTTTCTTGGGTTTGTTTTCCAGGTGATTCTGCCCACCTGCCTTCCTACAGTTATTCTTCATGCTTTCCATTCCCTCCATGAACTGTTGGCAAGCTTTAAAAAAAAGAAGAGGAGAAAATAAATCAGGAACTGCTCTTTGAGTGAAACATAGTTTTGAAACATGCCCACTTGCCTAGATAAATTATGAAGATATACTAAGGTGATACAGAACATTTCAGGTAAATGGAGGTGATGACAGGAACATCCTTATTTTCTTTTGAGCATTTTTTAAAATGATATCTTACTTTTCCACTACTGCAGCCATTTTATGATCAGGCAAATACCTAGCAGCTATTCTGCAAAATAATGAAAGCCACTTTGTTAAATCTCTGCTTTTGGTTTTACCAAATCCAATATAGTAGTTGTTTTTAGTAAATATTTTTTTTGATATATGAAATAATTCTCAAATTCTGGGAACATTTAGAGAATGTACTGTGGATGACTCCTGAATCACATGCCTGTGCAAGGGATTATGGGAATTGCTTTGTAGATTGTTTCTTTCTTTAGCATTTCAAATAAAACAGTTTACCTCAATTGTTTACATATGTGAGATTCTTGCATTTAAATAGCTTATTATGCAAATATTCCAAAATGTTTGTGTGTATGTGTGTGTGAATTTCCCACTAAACTGAGAGTGTAATATCTAAACAGTAGTATGGTGCATATAATGGAATAAGTTATGAATGATTATAAATTCTATACAAAAATGCACACTGATATAGGACTTCTGGGGACGAAATGATTAACTAAAGACAACTCTCTTAAAACTAAGAAGGTGCAAAGAAATATGAAAAGAAATCAAGTTCTAGGTCATTATATAAAGGGATTAAAGATCAAGGTTGTTAGCAGTAAAAGAAGAAATATAAACTTGGTTTATTTGATCAAAGTTAAAATAAATATGTTGTTATCCCAGGGAACCCTTAAAGTATTTCTGCTGATCAGGACTGAAATGATGAGGTTTTAAGGATTTGTTTATAGATTAGATAAAGGATACAGGAAGAAGAAATCATTTGCTGTACTTTAAGTGAAGGTAAAGAAGAGCAAGAGAAGTTGCTAAAATTGTTTATATTTGTGACAAAGGGGAAAATCATTATCTTTTTCTTCTTTACTGTATTCTTATTTTTTCTTATTTTTTCTTTTGTGTACATTCTATTTTCCTTTGATTTTCTTATTGCAGTTGTAATTTTTTAATACATTTTTTAAAAAAAATTCATGCTGATTGTGAAAAAGAAAAGAAATGCAACACTATGGCTTTTTAAAACTTTCCCCCAAATATTTTAATATTACATTTTAATGAGAAATTATTGATACATATAATAAACCAGAATGATACAAAAAAGGGGGGAGAATGTTAGGAATATAATCTACCGGTTAGGTTGGCAATATATAAATCATGTAACAATGCTATACCTGTTTCTTTATACTGTAAAATGTGATTGGTTGCTGTTTTTCTCAACCGGCCATAAGAGGGAGCCAGAATGACTGTTAGTTCTCTCTCTGTTCGTTAGATGCTGGGCTGATCTGATCTGAGTGCTGTGAGCTATTGTAAGTTTTGCAACTGCTAGCAAACTTTATGTACTGAACTGATTCTATGATACTGGACTATGTTATTTGGATTATCCCTTAATTGAAAGACATTGATGACTGACTGTCTTATCTGTGTATGACTTGGACTGTTTGATGGACTCTGATACCTCTATTTCCACGAAAGTAAAAGCCTATTTAAACTGCAGTGTCTCTGTATGCTGGTTTGTGTGTTCTCCAACACAACTCTAACCATGCTTCTCTGAACGTACTCGCTCTCCCAACTGGGAGCTTACCTAACAGGTGTCATAACATCAAATCACATCCTTACATTCTTAAAATGTAAGTCACGCTATTTGTGTCATAATTTTTGTTATTTGTTATTTGCCACTTTTTCCCTTCGTCTTGCCCATACCATTTAAGAAGGTAATGAAAAACCTATGATATACAGAAAAAGAAAACATTGCTGTCAAGATAGATTCTGTATCGAGTGAGGTTCCGAGTCTAGCCTCTCTAAATCCACTGCCCTTCCAATACCTTATCTATATTGGTGTTGACCACCATGTCTTGATGACTAGCACACCCACCATCAAGTTGACTCATCTTTGGTTGCTAACTATTTCTCAAATTTGCAGGTCAATAATTTTCTTAGTCTTCCTTAATTGAAGTTGTCAACCATATTTTACATGTTAAGGATTTATATGTTCTTTGCTATGCCATCAACAGTTAAAACCTATGAAGATATCAAAAGTTATGGATTCTTTAGCTAAGGAATTATTAATATTCCAAAGAGAAATCTAAAGCTAATATAGAACATGTTGGTATATACATTTATTAAATATGAATTAATATAAATTGTTTATCAACATTTGAATTCTTATTTTCTTTAAAAAAAAAAAGAAAAAAAAGAAAGGGGATCTAACATGGCCAGGTTTGAGAGTTGTTTTGTTTATAGCAAAATTTCCAGTCCCTTTCCCCTTCATTTCCTCCCCTTAAAGAAGGTATTGCTATGCTTACCGATTTAGCAGTTATATTGATCCTTTAATGGTGTTGTATGGGTTAGCCTAATTAAATTAAAAATCCATTCAATTCTGCTAAACAAAAAAGTTAGCATTACTTGTTAATTTTCAGTAACAATCAGTACGAGGCTGAGAGTCTGATCTGAGTTCCAGATAGAATGTGAGATTCTGAATGAATTTAAGATTGTTTTTGAAGGTCAGTGAGTCGGTTTGCAAACCAAGCCTTGTATTTACCTCTCAACCCTTAGCTTGTGAATTACGAGATTTAGTTCTCATATTAATAAAGAGACAATACAAATTGCAACTGACAATACAAATGCAAATTGTTTTGACTTCATAAGAGGAGAGCTGTATCCTTCCTGTACCAAAAGTGCACAAGTAAAAATGGACAATAATGTTGCCTTAGATTGCTTTATGGAGAAAGAAACTTCTCAACTGCAATTTTTCTGTTGTGATCTGAATCTTCTGTTTAATACACATTACTGATCAGAACTCTGTGAAAGTATTGTTTGCATTAACTGGTTCCAGTCCAAACCACTAGGAGAGAAAGCTGGCAGAACTTTCTAAGTATCTGTTATCAAATGAATACCATCTATATATTTGAGTCTCCCCATAAGAGAATAGGACACTGATTTCATGTTTGGGAAGCTGAAAATTGATTTTTCTTCACCTCCAAACGTGCAAGTTCCCCTAACAGCAAGATTGCTATCAGATTAAACACATCTATGAAATGGCTAAATCATTTCAACCTTCAAAGGAAATCCAATTAAAGGCTAATGTTGTCCTAAATATTCTACAATCATTACAGAATACAGAGGTGACTAATATAGAGTGACCGTATGGTGGCAGATAGAAGCATGATCTTATTTAAAAAAAGAACACAACTGGCTTGAGTATCATGTATGTTTCCTTAAAGTAAAAGAATTTTGTCTCTTATTTGCAGAAATTCCTTACTGGCTGAATTTAGATAGCTGCTTCTGTTAATCTCCATGAAACATATTTAGAAGGCACCTGTCCTTCAAAATAATGCATGTTTCTGCAGTTGACATCTTCCCACAGATGTCCCATAGGAAGACTTTGATCACCCAGCTGTTATTTCCAAATAGCCTTGTTGTTATGGAATATCTCTCAACTGCCCACCCTCTCTCCAAGTTCTCAAGGTAAGAAAAGGGTTCAGCCACTAGCCTCCATTTCAGGGTTTTTTCCCTGAGTTCTAGGCCTATGTTTATTTAGTGAAGGGAAAGGATACTTACATCCCATCTTATTTTTACAAAATTAAAAAAAAAAACATTATTTCCTAGCTACTTTATAGCAGGTGCTGGTTGCTGCTAGTTTTACTACTGGTTCACAACTCGTGCGGGTGCTAGATATGTGCTGCAAATATGTGCGCTGTTCACTGTAAATTATTTAGCTATTATTAAATTATTTAACTAATTATTTAATTATTAAACAATTTAGAGTGAACTGCGCACATGCAGTTGTTAGGAATAAATCTAATGGTTGAGTTGGCAATATATAAATCATGTAACAATGCTATACCTGCTTCTTTAAATCATCCTGTAAAATGTGATTGGTTTCTGTTTTCCTTAATCGGCCATAAGAGGGAGCCAGAACGACTGTTAGCTCTCTGTTTGTTAGATGCTGGGCTGATCTGATCTGAGTGTTTTGGAAGCTGGCTGTTAGAAAGTGCCATGAACTATTGTAAGTTTTGCAACTGCTAGCAAACTTTGAGTACCGGACTGTTTGTATGATTATGGACTATGTTATTTGGATTATCCCTTAATTGAAAGACATCGATGACTGACTGTCTTATCCATGTATGACTTGGACTGTTTGATGGACTCTGATACCTCTATTTCCACGAAAGTAAAAGCCCATTTAGACTGCAATGTCTCTGTATGCTGGTTTGTGTGTTCTCCAACAGAACTCTCACAAAGCTTCTCTGAACGCACTCGCTCTCCCAACAGGGAGCTGATTGATTGATTGATTGATTCAGTTTGTATGCCGCCCTATTCCCGAGAGACTCAGGGCGGCTAACAATCAAAAAGGGAGGGGGATACAGAATAAAAATGAAAAGACAAACACATTTAAAAAACCACAACAGTCATAACCTCGGATGGGGCTGGAAAATTCAACAGCCCCAGGCCTGCTGGAACAGCCAGGTCTTAAGTGCTTTGCGGAAAGCCGGAAGGGTGGTGAGGGTCCGGATATCAATGGGGAGATCATTCCAGAGGGCCAGAGCAGCCACAGAGAAGGCCCTCCCCCGGGGAGTTGCCAGTCAACACTGGCTGGCAGATGGAATTTGGAGGAGGCCTAGTCTGTGGGATCTAATAGGTCTTTGGGAGGTAATTGGCAGGAGGCGATCTCTCAAGTACCCAGGTCTGATACCATGTAGGGCTTTAAAAGTAACGACTAGCACCTTGAAGCGTGTCCAGAGACCAATGGGCAGCCAGTGCAACTCGCGGAGGATAGGTGTGACATGGGTGTACTGAGGTGCACCCACAATCGCTCGCGCGGCTGTATTCTGGACAAGCTGAAGTCTCCAAATACTCTTCAAGGGCAGCCCCATGCAGAGTGTGTTACAGTAGTCCAGTCTTGAGGTCACGAGGGTGTGAGTGACTATTCGAAGGGCCACCCAGTCCAGATAGGGTCGCAATTGGTTCACCAGGCGAACCTGGGCAAAGGCCCCCCTGGTCACAGCCGACAAATGGTGTTCTAATGTCAGCTGCGGGTCCAGGAGGACTCCCAAATTGCGAACCCTTTCTGAGGGGCGTATAATTTCGCCCCCCAGGCTGAGAGATGCAATAGCTGGACCATCCCTGGGAGGGAGCATCAATAGCCACTCGGTCTTGTCGGGATTGAGCGCAAGCTTGTTCGTTCCCAACTTACCTAACTTACCTAAAATTATTTAATTAATTATTTAATTATTAAACAATTTAGAGTGAACTGCGCACATGCAGTCACTAAAATCCAAACTGGCATCGGCCCAGCGCCAACGAGGGAACCAGTTTGGGGACGTGGCAGGCATCAGTCTCTGCCGGTTCTGTGACCCAGACCTGACTTCCATTACCGGTTCGGCCAAACCGGGCTGAACCAGCAGCAACCCACCTCTGCTTTATAGTCCATGTTCTATAGGATTTATTCACATGTACACAATGCACAAACAGAAAGTCCCCAGGTTAACCATGTCCAACTTAAGGACAACCACTAGATTTGAAAGGGATGCCTGTTACTAACAGTATAATCTCCTTTCCCAAGTTAGCAAAGAGCTGAATTTGTACATTTTAAATATGTAGCCTGTTTTCAGTGGTTCTTGAAAGACTGCATCACTTCATTACTTTACCAGCTTGAGAAGGAGAACACTGTCCACCATTTTTAATAATACACAGTCTGTTCATAAGTACAAGATGGCTTAAATACAAATTCAAACTAGGGGAGCCGAAGTCCTTCTTAACTTACAGACCTTCTGTGGCAGAAAGTAGAGAGAAATAATTCCTCCTCTGGCCAAATGAGTGGAAAGGAATTGGGAGATTTCAAAATGTTGGAAGGACCTTGGTTTTTCAAACATCATGCTTCCAACTTTTGCACTCTATGGATCATAACATCTGTGTTGGTTCTCACAACACGTTTTCATACTTTATCTTGGCCCTCTTTGCTTTAATGTGTTCAGGTTTTTTCCCTTCAAGGAAATAAAGCCTCTTTTTAAAAATTAGTGCTGACCATTCAAACCTGAGAGAGTTGTTTTCCATGTGTCAACTCTTAATAGTGTCAGTTCATAGTTTAGTCTGCATTCTCCTTTACTCCTTATAATGGAAGATGCATACAAAGTACAACAGGATTCAGAGAATAAGAAAGGCATACATATGTCTATGGAACCACCTCATTTCAATAGGATTGGTTTGCCCCACCTGTGCCAGCAGAAGGGATGTGCTATAGGCCTTCTCCGTCATGGAATTTTGTCTGGCAGGGTCCAGGACAGGAGCCTTTTTTGCAGTGGTATCTGTCCTTTGGAAATCTGGCTGCCAGAGGTGAAATCTGCTCTCACTCTTCTGACTTTCTCTAAGGGCTTGAAGATCTGGCTCTGTCGGTTGGCTTGGAAAAGTCCAATGGGGTATATTAAGCTGAAGGTGATTGATGGATTAAAAGAAGACCTCACCACCTCTCCTGCTCATCCTCCTCTCTTTCTCCCCATCTTTTTAATTGTAATTTTGACCATTAGAAATATTTATTCTTCATGGTTATGTTGGCTTTTAATGTTGTAAGCATCCCAGAATCACAAGCAAATCTAATAAATAGATAGATATGATAGATAGATAGATAGATAGATAGATAGATAGATAGATAGATATTAAAAATGACTATACATTCAATATATGATATAGAAAATGCAAGTACTCGCGGTAGCACATTGGTTAGAGTGCAGTACTGCAGGCTACTTCTGCTGACTGCCAACTACCTGCAATTTGGCAGTTCAAATCTCACTGGGCTCAAGGTTGACTCAGCCTTCCATCATTCCAAAGTGGGTAAAATGAGAACCTAAATTGTTGGGGGCAATATGCTGACTCTGTAAACTGCTTAGAAAGTGTTGTAAAGGGGTATATAAGTATAAGTGCTATTGCTATTCATATCAAAACAAACTCCAAAATACGTTTGTTGAAAGCATAGCTTTCTGATCCGGAAGCCGTACCAACTGACGCTGGTCAGCTGTATACTTGCTTGATCACCAGAAAGGAAAATTCTATGAAAATTCAGAAGCACTGACTTCCACTGACAAACCACACATATTACATTAAATTCCCAGACTAGGCCACAGTTTAGTCATTGCTAAAGCCTTTCAATGAGGGCGTTTCAATATTCATTTGTAGTGCTAATTGTGTAATTGTCTTTTTTGAGTAAATGGAAAAAATAAGAGAGAGAGAGAGAGAGAGAGAGAGAGAGAGAGAGAGAGAGAGAGTTCAGTGCAGTTTTATGTGCATGTGTCTTTCTCTTTCCTCTGTGCCTTATATGCATAAGCACACTTTAAGTAAATATGTAGACACCTATTTGCAAAACTTAAAAATACGAAATAAAGTTACAATCCTCAGAAATTATAATGGCAGGCACACAAAGACATAGTTCTTGGCATAGAATTCAATTAACAGATAGCAATCACCCTTGGGTGACAGCATGAGGTAGAAATATACAGGCATGCTAATAACTAATATCTTAAAGCAAAGGCGTTTATCAGCTGGCAGCCAGACATAGGCACGAGAGCAGGCAAACAGCTCTAGGATATTTAATAAAATGTGTTCTCTTCATTTAAGAATTTTATGTTTAATCATTTGGTAGCATTTTAGAAAACATCTAGACCACGCAAACACCTCACACAGAATTGCTTAGGTCAGAAAACCTACAAAGTTAATTACTGATATGAAAATAGCCACAGGACCAAAATGGACTTTAGGTAGACTTTTTGAGAAAATACTTTATTGCCATCTCTGTAACCTTTTTAGCTTCTACGGTGCACATGCTGCAGTCATCCCAGCCTTAGGAGGCAAAATGTGGGGAACTAATTTATCAACACTAGCTAAGCAAATGCTTTGTGTTGTGTTAAGTGTGTGTGCCTATTGCAATGTTAAACCTTTGGGGGATGTCTGAAATACCTATTATTGCTCCTTTGACTATTTTCTATTTTGCATAGAATCTAGAAGAATTTAGGGGAACTGTGAAAAAAAGAGAGTGCCCCCCATTTCAAATAAATATCCTATAAAAAGCAAAGATTTCATAAACTTGATATAATTGAAAGAAGAAAACATAGTTTTACTCCCATTCTATTTTTATATGCTCTAAAACTTCTTATGAAAAAAGACTGATGAACTTTTAAGGGGTTTACTGGCAGATTAACATGGACCGGGTTGCATATTTAGTAATACTTTCAAATATTTTTTAAAAAATATTTTGTTGGATGGATTCCAAAGTTTAAGATATTCTAGATTTCCATTCCTGGAATCCTTCCTTCCTGCCCCTCCCCCATTTAATTAAAGTCAGGTCTTTTGAATTCCAGAACATAATCTGACTACTTTCAGTTCTTTTTGCCTTCAATACAGTGAATGTTAAGATCACATGATTACTCTTTCCCAAGGTTCCTACAACTTTCTTCTCACCTTTCTTCTCTGCTCTTCCCTGTCAATCCTCTGATTCCTTTCTCTACTTGTTGGACAATAACATTGTCTGCAATTATCTCAAGGGACTATTGGTTTTTCAACTTCTGCAGAATTTGGTTCTCAATTGGGATTACTTAAAATACTCCATTAGTATAGTGGCGTGATGGCAAACCTATGGTATGCCTGCCGCAGGTGGCATGGAGAGCCTCTCTGTGGGGACGCCAGACATCACCCCAGCCCAGCTCCACCACACATACATGTGTGCCTCCTACTGGCCAGCTGATAGGCCTGTACTTTGCATGCAGGGTAGGGTACATGCAGGGGTGCATGGCGCATGCACGGGGGATGGGGTTTATGCATGGGATACTCACATTATATTTTGGGGCCTTGTGACGGCCCCCTGCTTTGGCTTTTAGATTGGTGCAGGAGGCCTCCCAGGCCCAAATGGGGGTCCAAGGGTCATGCGTGGGGGGCAGGGTGTGCAGGGGGGTCATGCAGGAGAACTTGCACGTGCTTTCGACATGCGACAAGAAAAAGGTTAGCCATCCCTGCTATAGTGGTATGGTTCCTAGACACTTTAGCTATCTAAAAATGTGTGAAGATTTAATCTATAACTTCTTGGTTGGTGGCCTGTAGTAATCATAATAGAAGCCCATCTTTTATCAGAAACCCTTCCTGCAGATAGTACAAATTATAGGCCAGAATTAAAATTTTCTTGATCACATCATCCCTTAAGGCAGCAATTCATTTCCAAAACTTTCTTTTCCTTTCTTGGACAACGACCTTCAGCTGGAGTATGGACAAAACCACTACCTGTCTTGAAAACTCTTGCCTTCTCGCCTAACTCCTTGTAGTACCTAAATATTTGTTTCAGGATCTTTCTGACACTATCATTTTTCTCAATATAAAACAGAAGAAAAATATACTGGCCAGTAGCTTTCCTTAGTCAGATCAGTCCCCCATGATATCCTAGATCTTTACTCCTGGGTGATGTCATACTTCCTTGTCTGGTCTGCAGATTGCTGACTCTTTTCCTCTCAACAGTGAGTCACCCATCATCATCATATGCCTTTCCCCTTTGGAACAATTATTGAATTCCTTACTTCTTTGGGATGGGAAGCTTTTCTCCTTACCATCTCTGCAAGGCTGAGCAAAATATTTTTGCTTCCAGAAGTCACATTCCAAGGGTTGACCTAAAACTGATACTGCAGCTTCAGTGACAAAGACTTCTTCTGAGGACCAAATATTTCCATGAGGGAGGTCAGAGATGTTTACAGTTTCAATAACCCTGGTTCTTTCAATGCATGAATTCATGATAAAACTATATGATCTGAACAGGCAGTCTCCCACTAGGGACTGAAGTTCAGCTGCCAAATGCATTTTGGATGCCATTTGCTGACTGAATAGCCTTTAGATTACAATAATAGAGTCTTCTGACCTTTGTGGGGGCAGTAATGTGGTTTCAAAGGTTCTATTCAGTAGGTTACCTTAAAGCAGTAAGATTATCTCCAACCAAAATTAAGTTTTCTGCTGTGGGATGCTACAGATGTGAAAAATCTTAGATGGGTTTTTAAAACTGGGCATGTAAAAATAGCCAGAAAATAGTAACATTTGCATGCTTTTATAACCCTCCAAATATATGGGAATATATATTGGTCAAGATACAATAATACTTGTACTCTTTCTTAATATTTGATTGGAAACCTATTTTGAATACCTTCTCCAGTCTTATTACTATTGCTTACTTCAGGGGCTCAGAAATATGTCAAGATAGAAAGATTGGAGAGAGTAGTGAACTGTCAATCCTTAAAAAATTAGTTGTTCGTAATGTGTGCTATAACAAAGGCTTGGCTTTAATAAAAACAAACAAACAAAATGGTCAGACTGAATAGAGATGGACAAAAATCACATGGACATTAAAAAAATGCATGAAAAGGCCAAGAAAACTTTTTTTATTCTAAAGTCCTTTGGAAATATATTTCTGTCTTTTTCTCCATTGTTTCCTAGAATGATCACACAACATTGCAGGAAGCAATAAAAAAAAAAGTATGGTGCTGTATGATTAAGCCCTGTTTATCAACAGTTTTTCTCGTCCTGGTGCCTCCCATAAACCTGAAACTACAAGTTTAGTAATTTCCATATGATGCCATGCTAGCTAAAGTGATTGAATTTGAAGATTTCTGGAGGGTGACAAATCTGGGGAAGTTACTACATGACTAACTGGATTTATTATTTTGGGTTTTTCTTTGCATTTGCCATCCATGCTGTATATCTTTAGAGATTGACTTACTAACTGATTGATTGAGCAGCCCAATCCTGGCTTTCATAGAAAAAGCTAGGTCCCTGGGGAACTGCAAACAATCAGTTTTCAAAGTGTCCCCAACTCCACACACAGCCATCATTCCTTAAAAAAAAAAAATTGAAACAAAAAGCAAGTGCCCTTAGCTATTGTGTAGTGACACATGCTTCCTGTTAGAACTGATTTTGGAAGTCCACTGAATTCCTTAAGCATACTGTATGCAAGACCTCATTGTAGTTGCTTGAAAACAACAAGAGGGAATTGGAGAGAGAGGAAGTAAGTGTCTATTCTATTTTTGTTTTTTTCCAGTGACATATGATGGGGTGGGGTCAGTGGGTTTCCTCCTTGAATAAAACAATAAAACATTTCAAATCCACTGCCACTCATTTGCATTTAGTTACATGCAAACTGCAGATGCCCTTTGTCAAGAATTAGTAGGTGTACAAAGCTTCCTTGGGAACATGTTGAAGTTTTCCTGTGTTTGTAGTTCTACGGGATGGGTTTATTTCCCCCTCCCCTTCCTTCTCTGCAAAGCCATGAATGAGCCTGTTGTGCAGACAGCTGGATACATCAGATTCTAAGAAGGTCAGATTACATGCAGGGACTGCAACAAGGAAATTAAAATAGATAGAATGACAAGTTTGCTACTATTTTCTTTTGCTTGCATTGGAGGAATGCTGATTTTGATAGTTATGCATCTCACAGCATCATCAACTCATACATAGTATCTCTTTCCTTCCTTCCTTGCTTCCTTGCTTCCTTCCTTCCTTCCTTCCTTCCTTCCTTCCTTCCCTCCCTCCCTCCCTCCCTTTCTCCCTTCCTTCCCCTGTAATTCACAAATTCCAAATTTATTTCAAACAAAGTAGAATCTGAATTTATTATTGTTTTTGGACTGGGAAACTCTGCAAGGAACTATAGTGACTGCTTTATAGATTAGCAGTTAAGGAAAAAACAGATAAACAGTGAAAGCCACTATATCACAAGCCTTTCCATTTGCAAAACATCCCAGTGAATTTTAAAGCCAACTTTGCCCTCGCTATCTACCCTCACTATCTACAAATTTTAAAAAATGCACTTTCAGTATACTGCTGTCCATATTAGTCAGCTTTGCAGCACACAGAAAGTGTTTTTAAGCCTTATTTGTTGGTTGGCCAGATGACGTTTGCATGGGAAAATTGTCTTTGAAAAGCAAATGTAGTGAGAGACTCTGAAAGCTTTAATCATTCCATGGAGCCAAAATAGCCTTGCCAGCGAAGTGTTATTTTCCAGCAAATCCTTAAAAGTGTAGCATATCTGCAAATTCACATGCCTGGAAAATTGCATTTAAGGGCTTTTTTCTCCAAGTGAGCTAGGCAAAATGCAAATTAGGGGTGGGCATATCGGACAATCTCTACTGATGAAGAAATGCACATAAAAAGTTGATTTTGTTGGGCTATGAGTTTCATCATTCTTGGAAACAAAATTGGTTTCCTGAAGATGTCAAGAAACTTACAATTTCTCTCCAATGGTTTGTAGTCAATATAATTTGACAGAGATTTGTAGAGCAAAAAAAAAGTCAGATGTGATGTGATTCAATACAAAAAGATTAATTTCAGGTATCATTTTCAGCTCTTCATTTTTTTTCAATTAATTTTTCGAACCTTAATAAAATGAGCTAAAACTAAGTGTGCAGCTTCTTGCCAGCTGGCAAATCTATGTGCATCTGTGGCTCGTAGCTTTTCAATCTTTGTTTGATTTCTGTCAATATTTTGTGAGCTGATTAGAATGTAATCCCCCCCCCCTTCATTTCCATTAAGAAAAGAAACGACAGTTTGCACTTCACTGTTCCTTGACAGAAATGAAATAGCTTCAAAATGAATTGTATTAGTTGATAGTTTTCAGAACACAAAAGCTGATTGCATGTAAATCAAATGGGAATGAAATGAAGATATTGTGTGTAAGAGCTGAAAACTGACATCAGGTTTGTAGTTGCCAAGTATTTCTAATGAAAGGGAGGGTGACAGTTTTCTGTTCTGAGTTATTTGTAATCCACACTAAATTGCATGGGAAAAAATCCAGTACAAGTGAAAATTAAGCTAAGATTAGGAATATGGTTGAGGTTAGGGTTAAAAAATTTTTTGAGTCAAGGACAAAAATTGGTGTTGCACATTTTTTTAATTTATTTTTTGTTTTATTTGTAAACCACATGGGAATACATGGGAAAATCCCATTCACTGTCAAAATTAAACTAGAATTATGATTAGAGTTAAACCCTTGCAATCAGAACAGAAAACTGAGATCAGGATTAGATTTGCAAAGGTTCTTCAAGAAAAATTATTTTTGGACCACTGTAAATTATATGAAAAAATCCTATTCCCAGTAAAATTGAAATAGGGTTAGGATTAGAGTTAGGCGTAGAATGACAGCTTTGCATTTCCACATATTGGTGAATGGCAGTGAAATGCATGGGAAAATCCTATTCTCAGTTAAAATTAAATTACAATTAGGATTAGCATTAGAGTTAGGGATAGGCTTCCTTGCAGTCAGAGCTGAAAACTGACACTAGTGTTAGATTTACAAAGGAGCCTCAAGAAAAGTGAAGTTGAGTTTTGCTTTACTCGCCAAATTCATGGACTAACCGTAAACTGTATTTTTATCTCCATGAGGTTTTCCATGTAGTTGATTAGTAAAGGCAGATAAGGCATATTCAAAATCTGTGAGGCCTCCTAAACATGCCGCAGGTCTACAATTCCATTTTACCCTCTACTTTAATCTCTGAATTCCCAGAATCTTAATCCTAACCCTAACTCTAACCGTAACACTAACTCTAACCCTAACCCTAACCCTAATTAAAATCCTAACTGTAACTCTAACCCTTAATCTAACTTTAAATATATTTCTACTCCTATGGGATTTTCCAATGTACAGTATTTTTCGGACACATCAAGGTTTTGAAGGCGTGGCTTGGCGCCTTAGTTATACCCCCTAGGTCAGTGAATGGTGCTCTGCCTGGCTGGAGAGGGGATTTGCTGGATGGCTGCTCATGAGCATGGTTACCTCATGGCTGCTTCACCCCTGAGGCTGTGCCCGGCTCTTCGGGAGCCCGCTCACCTGGCAACTCCCCCCTCCGGCCAGGCAGAATGCCACTCCCCAACCTAGTGGTATCCTGAAGGCACCAAGCAATGTGAGCACCTTCACCCTGTCCCGGCTCCCAAGGCTTGGCACCTTCAGGATACCGCTAGGTCAGTGAGCAGTGCTCTGTCTGGCCAGAGGGGGGGGTTGTCCAGAGGGTTTATTTTCAGAGGTGGGATTATATTTTTGCCCACGTGAAAAATGTGGCAAGGCGTTAGTTAAAGGACAGATCATATTTTCGGGGAAACACGGTATCATATGTCTCTCAATCTCTCTCTTTACCTCTAATCTATCTCTCATCTATCTCTACCTCTCCATCATCTAATCTAATCTAATCCAATCCAATCCAACCCGATCTTGTACATGGCTCTACCAAGACCTTTTTCTACCTGAGGCAAAGGTTTTTCCTCCCATTCTTTGTAGGTTGACACCCCCTTGGGTTCAGCTTGATTCCTGGTATATACATATATTGATGCAGTTTTCTTGGAAGCAGTACAGTAGTAGTTTGCCACTGCTTTCTTCTGAGATGTATTTTGAGCATTCTTACCTGGCAGGGGAGATACTTTGATCATGAACTACCCTAATTCCTGCTGGCCTGTGAGTCCCAGGCTTGCTTATCATTGGAATCTTGCCACTTGTGCTATCAGTTACTGTTACATTCCATGCACTAAATCTAAACCAAAACTAGCAGGAACAGGAAACAGGAAAACTTATTTCATGGCATTTAAGGGTTAAGGTTGAGCCACAAGGCAACATTGTTCTCTAACAATTCACTGGCATTCCCTACATTTGATGCCTGAAATTTACCCCTTAATAATAAGTCTATTTTACAACAACCCCTAGTAGTTTACAGCATAAAAAGATATGATTAAAAACATAGAATCAACATGAACAGTATGTTATCAATAAAATAGTTACAATTATATGAGAGTCCATTTACCCCTCAAAGGCCACCTGGAACAGCTGTATTGACCTAAACTGGTGCCTTACTTTACCTAATGGTAGAGCTAGCCTTCTGTCTTATCTCATCAATTATTAAAGGGAGTTTACAAACACCATTAAAACAATAGAAAAAACATGTAGTTAAATCCAAGGTGCATCAAATTGTTTAACAAGAAATTCACAAGTAAAAAAGTAAAACCCACTAGAAACATTCATAAATATTATAAATGCTAAAGTGCATGTAACCTTAGAGAAATACATGAGAAATAAAACAGTCATATAAAAAACCCTCAATGACAGAAACTAAAGGAACAGTTGACTAAATTCCATGCATTATTTTGTGGTGACCCTCAAAATTAATTTTAAATATTTACACAAAATTTATGCTGGACTAAACCAGCTCTCTTATTAGAGAAGCCCATTTATTTATGTAACGGACATTTGCTTATTAATTTTGTGAACATGTTTAAATCTCATTCTTCCATTATAAAGCAATGCTCAGGGCTCTTCTTGTAAAATTATAATAATCCACAAGATATTGCGAACATAAATTTGCTTGGGAAGGTGGGCTCTGGCGTAGAAATTTGGAAATAATTGCTTATGTTTGTGGTTTGTATATGTGTGTGTGCATTTGTGTGTGTGCGCACACATCAATATACCCATACACACATCCATACACACCCACACACAAAAGCTTTGCAAGAAATGGTCGATAAGACCCAATTTATTCCAAGACATGCTGAGGGTATTTTTTCCATCACTAAATGGAGTTTAAAGGTGCATTAAATACTTAAGTAACTACTAACTTAAATAGGATGTCACAGCAATTTTTCATAAGGCCGTGCAACTATTTTTCACTTGATGTTTTTGAGGAAAAAAATGCCAGCTATATTTCCATGAAGGATGCTAGTGACTCCTAGGGACTGAAAAGAGATGGTTACTGAAGTTTCTCCCTTATTTATAGTTTTATAAAACAGACACTTTCAAGAGTTTTGGGAAATGAGAAATATATAAAGTAACAGCAAGATACTGTAACTGTGTATCAGACTTGTCAAAAGAAAAGGAAAGCTCCTTCATAGCTTAGTTCATATTGCAGAAAGGAATATCTGTGTTCTTTTACCTCAGAAGTTCAAAAACTGTAGCTCTTCCAATTTCAGCAATTCAAAAAATAATTCTGCTATGCATGGACAGGCTTATTTTGCAGCTCTAGTATTTTACAGCTAAGAAGGTTATTTTTTTATTAAAAGATTTTTTTTATTTTAAATTTTTAAAACAAACACAACACGAAGAATCCTCCTTCTTTACATACTGTAGAAAGTGTATCAGTTGGTTACAAAAAGCTTTCATGCATCTCTTCCACTGTCATCACAAAATTCGTATTAACCCAAGTATTTTAAATCAGATATTTTTATACATATTACCATCATCATACCTCCATTTTCATTTGACTATAATTGTTTAAATGTCCTTCATCATAAAATGTACCAAGATTTAAAACCTGACCACATACTGGTATTTCATTTGTTATTTCTAATATCCTCCAATAACACTATGGACTATTCTGACTAAACATCAATAATATTTAGTAACAAAAAATTTTAATCCTTCTTTCCAAATCACTGTTTACAATTTACATCCAATTTCCTTATGTTGTACGTACACACACACACACACACACACACACACACACTGTTATCATCATCCTTCCTTCATTTAACTCTATTCATTATCATAGCATTTCCGCCCCCCAATAATCAAAACTTAGCTAAATTCAACTTAGTTCTTTTTCATTAACCTTTATATATAACCAAATAATTTCTAATCTTCCTTTCATAGGTACCATTCAATATTCATATCCATTTACTACTTGTCATACACATACATACATACATATAATTATCATTATCAGTTGTTTATTTAACCATATCTATTGTCACTAAATTCCCCTAAATTTAACTAGTTTTAGATTATACACTTTCATCTATCAACCTGTATCTTTCCAGTAGCAAAACAATCTCATGTCTTCTGCCATTTGTGGTATCAGTCCTCTCATCATCACCTTACTCAAATTTGCATGGACTCCTCTTTGCAACTCATTGCTTATTGAGTCTCTCATGTAATTTTGATGCCCTTCTTCTGTTTCCTTGATCACCTTATCTTTAATTGTCAGTGGTGTTATCAATGATGTTGCTAATAAAATTTCTCTCTTTAAATCCATAAATTCTTTTATTTTTTCTTCTTCTGTATCTTGCCATCTGGGGCAGAGTTCCCCTCCATTTAATTCCTCTTTCTGTATTCCACTCTTTCCATTTCCAAACACAAACCAATCACCATAGATATCAGTGGATTTGATTTCTTTGTGGTCATTTTTCTCTTCAGTTTTTAGGACCCTAACCTCACTTTTTCCACTTGATAAACATCTCCAACTTTTTCATCATATTTTACTGTTAGATGCTCTAGATTTTACAACTTCTTCTCCATTCTCTCAAATGTGTTTGATAATTTCTGAATTTCTAACAATATATTTTGCAAACTTAAAGTTTCTTTCTACTGTTGAGATTGTGCCATTATCTCTAGCTGACAAACACTGCTACTCTGGCTTGGAAGGTTTTTACAAGATTAAGCATAAATTCACAATAAGGTCTTATTTTCACTTTTCTCTGGTTAAAAATATACTTCAAAGGAACATCTGTATGATTTTCTTCTTATCATTCTCTATAGACAAAATAGTGAGACCTTGAAGTGCCAAGCCAGAATAATCAGTGAGGAAAGTAAAAGTGTTTTGTTTCCAATACACAAACCTCCAGCCTCCGAGTAGCAGTGTCGTCTTCCCCTCTGTTGTTAGAATTCTCTTTGTTTCCTTCTTTTCTTTTTCTTTTTTATATTCCAAGTTAAAAAAATAAAAATCAAATTCTTGAGTAAAATGGAGGAGAAACAGAGGAAAACACAAGTAGTAATGAGGAAGGAGAATTTTAGTCCATAGGTTGCAATAACAATAATAAAAAGATAGAAGAAGAAAACTTAATCCATTCATTTTAAAAGGCTTGCATAAATTCCATCCATAAAAATAGCATTTAAGAGCAAGATAACACACTAACCAAAACCATTCAAAGCTTAATTCCACCGCTTATTTCTTCTGTTCTCACATTGAAATTAATTTTAAGTTTTTTGTAGGCAGTCTCTTTTAAAACGGTAAAAATTCCTCACCAACTGTAAACACTTTCTCTTTCCGTTTCCTTCCATTCGGAGCCGTCCCAACTTCATCTGCTTAGGGGCTATGCTTTTATCGCCAGCTAGAAGAACTTCTCCTGGGTTGATCAGGGACTTTGCGGTGTCCCTGAGATCAGCAGGACATATTCTTCCCGTTCGCTGTCTCTGCGGGATGGTTTAGGTCCGATTGGACCACCAAGTGATAAAAGTTTCGGCAGCAATCTCAGAGCATTCAGATCGCATGTCCATCTCGTAGCGACGTTGGCTCCTCCTCACAACTAAGAAGGTTATTGAAGGCCTTGTGCAAGATCCAGAAAATAAATTAAAATAAATTAAGGATTCTTTAAAAAAAACCATTTGCTTATCACGTTTCCACCATGCAGAGTTTTCACAACTTTGTATGCACAAATGTATATGTATATTTTCTTATAAAATCCTCTCAGTAATTTCCTACCTCTATAAGTTGAGAGCTTTTTGTCACCAATATGTATTATTACAAGCTAGCTTTTTTATTAATATGCTTTGCATGTGTTCCAAATACATTGTATAATTTTCTTTTAACAATTAGGTTAATGGAACTCTTGTGTTGCAGAATACAAAGTGCTATGAATGAGGAAAGCAGACATATTTTATAAGAATTCCTATTTCATAAACTGAAAACCGGTATGAAATATTCCTATACTATAGATCTCAACCACTGATTTGGCTCTAAATCCTGAGTTTTCTCTTTATTTTATGATTATGTATATTCAAACAGAGGGTGGTTATCTGCCAGAGATATTTTAGGGGATCTTGAACTGAATGAATGATCTCTATGATAGATCATCTTACAGATATTATAATCATTATGACCGCCTCCAATACTAAGATCTTTTTCAGGAGCTCACACACAAACCTGAAGGCAAATTTGGCAAAACTTGCACAAATCTAAGAATGTTAGGATGTGTAAAAAATTGAAGAACTGACTCTATTAAGAAAGTGGAATTACTACGTGCCTCATTGATGTTGTTAGGATTGGAGCAAAGGTTTCCCAAGAATCTTTCAAGCAACCCTGTATATCAGTGGTTCCTAAACTTGGCAACTTTAAGACTTGTGGACTTCAATTCCCAGAATTCTCCAGCCAGCTCTGCTGCAGAGCTGGCTGGAGAATTCTGGGAATTGAAGTCCACAAGTCTTAAAGTTGCCAAGTTTGGGAACCACTGCTGTATATCATACCTACAAAATTGTGACACTTTCAAATTGCTCAATATCTGGTTAATTCCCTGAAAATAGAATTTAATCAAGAAACTGAAGAGGATGATAGTCTACCTTGAAATCTGGATATATATTTTCCTTCCAGGGCAGAAGAGAGCATGTCACTATGGCAGTAATGTCAACAAGTGACATGAAGTTAGATTTTCAGCCCTTTCAGTTTTTCATAGGGAATAATTCGGAAATGTGGAAAAGATTTGCTACAGAAAGACTAGACTAGGCTAGACTAGACTAGACTAGAATCATAGGACTGTAAGGGACCTTGGAGAGCTTCTAGTCCAATCCTCTACCATGGCAAAAGACCTTATATCATCTTGGACAAAGAGTTGTCCAATCTTTTCAAGCCGCAAAACAGAACCTTGAGGTACTCCACTGCATGCATCCCTCCATGGAGATTTAATTCCACTGAGGACTACACAGTGTGGTTGGTCAGCCAACTGCAAATCCATCTGGTGATGGTACTGTCTAATCCATATTGTTCCATTTTACCAAGAAGTACCGTATTTTTTGGAGTATAAGACGCACCTTTTTCCTCAAAAAAGAGGCTGAAAATCTGGGTGCGTCTTATACACCGAATACAGCATTTTTTGCCTTCTGAAGCCCCGCCCATTCACCAAAATGGCTGTGCATACCCTTATGGAGGCTTTCAGAGAGCTCCTGGGGGCTGGGGAGGGCAGAAATGAGCAATACACGGACTGTGTTTTGCACCCCCAAGCCCCCAGCAGCACTCTATAAGCCTCCATAAGGCTATGCATGCAATGTTTTTGACAAAAATGGGCCAGTTTTTGTGAAAAATGGGCCATTTTTGCTCGTTTTGGGGGGATCTACCCCCAGGAGCACTCTGCAAGCCCCCCCCCCAGGCTATTTATGCCTTTTCTTTGGAAAAAAACAAGCCCATTTTTGTGAAAAATGGACCGTTTTTGGGGAGGTTTGCAGAGTGCAACACACACCCCCTTTGGAAAGCTCTAACTGATTGATGAGAAATACATTGATCAAGTGCTGTGCAAGCAGAAACATCTACCTATCTACTGTATTTCTCTCTATCTCTATTTCTCTCTCTCTATCCCTCTCCCTACCTATCTACCTACCTACACACACACACTTTCTCTCTCCCTACCTATCTACTGTATTTCTCTCTCTATTTCTCTCCCTCTCTCTATCCCTTTATCTACCTACCTACCTACCTAACTACTCTCTCCCTACCTACCTACTGTATTTCTCTCTCTTTCTCTTCTGTCTATCCCTCTATCTACCTACCTACTTTTTTTAATTTGCCTCTTCAAAACCTTGGTGCATCTTATACTCCAGTGTGTCTTATACTCCAAAAATATGATATGTTGTGGTCTATTTTGTTAAATGCCTTACTATAGACTTAGTATATCTATAATATTTCCTTGATCCATTACTTTGATCACTTTATCAAAGAAGGCAATGAGGTTTGATCTGTTTTTAACAAACCCATGCTGGCTTCTGATAATCACTTTGTTCATTTCCAGATGCTTACAAATATACTGCTTGATTATCTTTTCCAGGATTTTCAGTTATTGATGTGATTGATCCTATAGCTTCCACGTTTTTTCTTCTTTTTTGTATCAACCCCTTTCCTGTCCTCTGACAGTTCTGCCCATGCTCCAGGAACTGTGAAAGAAGTGCTGAGTTCACATCTGCCAGCTCCTTCAGAGCCCTGGGATGTAAATCATCTGGTCTTGGCAATTTGAATTCCTCTAGAGTAGAAAGGAAGTTTCATAATAATTTTTGCCTATTTTGACTTAATACAACTATCTCAGTAATATTTTTTTAAAGGAAACAAATACTGCCAAAATCAGTAAAGTCAGAAAAATGATCTTGTATGAGTCAAGGTACAGCAAAAAAACATCTGAAAGTTCCCATAAAATATCCTGTTTCTACAGTCTGGAGTACATTGAGAATCCACGTAAGGAAAATTACTTACATACATCTCTAAATCATCCATTCAAGAACTAGTAATGCAAACCAGATCAGTATCTTGATTCATGATGAAGCTGTGGAAGATGAATGTTTGTTTTTACTTAAAATATTTTGAAAGTGTTAAAATTCACTCTGGACATCTAGCAAGATCTACAGCCATACTGCAGTGTTGCTTTAGTGTTAATAATAGTCAGTGACAAATAAGAAAACCAAACTTTCAAGCCCCATAATTACCTGACACAAAGTTATAATTATGTCTGGATGGAGAATCAGAAGGAAGAGTAGGTATTAAATAGAAGATGAATCCTCCTGCATGTCTGGAATACATATGAGGAGTCAGAAGATCCTTTCATTGAGAGTCTTACACTTCTTGGATGCCACATCTCTTGATAGCCATTTTCAAGAATTTTTCCCATTGATTTAGTTGCATAAGGACTCCCCTTGAAGCTTTTCTACATCCATCCCAAGGTATGATAAATATTCAAATTTCTATTTTAAAAAGGGCATATTAATACTTCATTCACAGCATTGTCTATGGAGATTCTCAGTCATCCAGCCCATGGTTGTCCCAAAGGTGCTTTTGCAAGAGGCAACTCGACTTTCTTGGTTTTTTTAAAAGACATTTTGCTTCCTCAGCTCTTGACTCAGTGGTGGGTTGCAGGTAGTAAGCTCCGGTATGGGCCTACCGGATCCTGCCGGAGCACTGGGTACCGTTCCGGTACGGTGCTCCGGAGGGCCCACCTGCCTGCCCGCGCTACTTACCATGCTTTAAAGCTGTTGGCGCTTCCGCACACGTGCATGACGTGTATAGCACCTTCGCAATCCTCCGCTGAGCAGCTGGAGCATTGCGGAGGCTTGCAGAAGCATCATTTGATGCTACAATGCATGAGCGCACCACGTGCATGTGCGCACACGCTGCACGCATGCATGTAGGTGATGCCAGGACCGTTCCAACCGTACCAGTTGGAACGTAATCCTCAACCCACCACTGTCTTGACTGCCTGGTGGGAGTGGAAGAATTTATATTCCTTGCAGACAGCTGGTCATTTGTATTCCTTTAAAGAGTTGTTGAGGCCACTTGGAGATTTGTCTGTGTCCTCATGTCACTTGAGTAGTGCAAATGGGTATGGAGCCTTCTTGGAACTTCTAAAAGGACTGGCTTGTGGAGCAGTGCTTTCTTCAGGATGTTTTCTGTCTTGTGTCCCTTCACTGCCGAACAGGGGCAAAGGCCTCCAGGGATGAGTCTGTGTTGTCTGCATCTCAAACTGAAGTGTGAATGGTTCATGTGAGTACAAATTCATTGAGGACCCTGATGACACAGATAAACCTCCAAGTGGCCTCAACAACTCTCTTAAAGAATGCAAATGATCAGCTGTCTGCAAGGAGTATAAATACTTCCATCCCCCACCATCCAGTCAGAGCTAAAAAAAAGCTTCTTGGATGAGAAACGAAATGTCATCAAAGAAAAATTAGGAAGTCCAATTGCCTCTTGAAAAAAGAACTTTTGGGACAGTCATGACCTGGATGACTAAGAATCTCCATAAACATTTAGCTATGCACTTTGGGATGAACACCCTTGAAATGGTGTGGAGGAATGAACAGATTTCCAGAAGAATTGCAGACTACAGGAACTATTTGTCCTTCCAGCAGAAAGCACAACTCCACAATACAGTCCTTTCAGCAGTTCCAAGAAGGCTCCATACCCATTTGCACTACTCAGGTGACCCTGAAGATACAGGGCGGGGCATAACCTTTTCCTAGGGGGTCACAGCAAGATCGACAGCAGTTTACAACTTCCGCGACACCTCATTTTAAAGCCCATAAAAAACTGAATTGAATGAGCTATTAAATGTTAAATTTGCTTTAAGAATGGCTGGAAAATTCGATTCGGAAGAACAAAGGATCATTGACAGAATAAAATGCATTGCCTTTCGAGAGGCTCGCGATGCTGGAGCGACGTTTATCAATCGAAAATGGATTGCAAACAAATTGAAACGTCATCCGGATTGGGTTACTGATAATTGGAACAAAACAGCCCAAGAATGTTTCACAAAATTTGGAGAAGGGCGTCCTCTGCAACTGTCCCAAGAAAGCAAAGCCATCATTGCAACTGGCAGTCGCAAACAACGAAAAGGAAACCGAAAAGTGGCCCAAGAAATCCTTCAAATTCGTGGAAAACGAGTTGATCAAAGGACAATCGGCCGATATCGAGAACGAGAAGGTTTGAAGCCATTCCACGTCATTTGCAAACCATTGAAAACTCAAACACACGTTCAAGATCGGCTTTGGTTGTGCGATTGGTTGTCTGAATGGACCGAGGAAGATTTTCTTCATTTGGCGCCATCTGACAAATTCTTCGTTTATGCCATTCGAAAACCGAATTTCCAGAACGATCGAATTTGGGCTAAAGACGTCGACGACATCGCCAAACATGAACGATATCGACAAATCGTTCGCAATCCGACTTGCATCGGGATTTTCGTCATTTTCACAGCCAAGAAACTGCATTGGGTTTTGAAGGATAAAGGGGAATCCTGGGATGGCAGTTATTTCCGTGAGAAAATTTTATTGGAGAATGTCATTCCATTTCTCAGTGATCCAGACAATGTCTTGGTGGTTGGTGAGGCTGTCTTTCTTCATGACAAAGCTCCTTGCATGCGTGCAAATGCGACTCAGCAATTGTTAAAGGAAAACAATGTCAAATTTTGGGGCAATGACATCTGGCCGGGAAATTCGCCAGATCTCAATCCGGCAGAGAACATTGGGGCCATAATTAAGGATGAAGTGGAAGCTCTGATGATTCAGGAGCAAGGTCAAAATCGATATTCGGTTGAAACTTTGAGAATGAATTTGGAAACTGTGTTGAAAAATCTGGAAAATCGAACGGAACTGTTTGAAGATTTGTTGTGTTCTTATCCACCTCGTTTGAATGCTGTTCGAAGGGCTAATGGTGGTCATACTGACTATTAAATCGTGTCAATAAACTCAGTTTTTGATGGGCTTTCGAATGGTGTATGAATTATTTGTGTTGTTATTACAAGTGTTGCTGTGACCCCCTAGGAAAAGGTTATGCCCCACCCTGTATAGACAAACCTCAAAGTGGCATCAACAATTCTCTAAAAGATTGCAAATTTTTGCATTCATCATCTTATCAGAGCTGAAGAAACTTCTTGGATGAGAAGTGTAACATCTTCAAAGAAAAACAAGAAAGTCCAGTTGCCTCTTGAAAAAGCACCTTTGGGACATTCACAATATTGTACATTCAGATTAATTGAATTAAATATGCCCGGAGACATAGGTTTTATTTCTCATTGATTTTTTGGAAATATTTTAGAAGGCATTATTATTACATTATTAGCTGTAGTGGTGCAGTGCTTAGAGTGCAGTACTGCACACTACTGCTGCTGACTGCCAGCTGAGTGCAATTTGGCAGTTCAAGTCTCACCAGGCTCAAGGTTGACTTAGCCTTCCATCCTTCGAGGTGAATAAAATGAGGACCCAAATTGTTGGGGGCAATATGCTGACTCTGTAAATGGCTTAGAAAGGGCCGTAAATCACTGTAAAGCTTTATGGAAGTGCTATTGCTATTGCTATTGGTATTATGCTCAAAAAATTCTGCCACTGATAGTGATAGCCTTGTTCATTCCAACAGATTAAGTAAATTTAAATAAAGCAATCTTTGCTTTCATTTTCTCATTCCATTAAAGGGAGATTTTCCTTGTGTGGCCATTGGAGACCATGAGAAGTAGTGGATCACAGATAGAAGAGATAAATATATATATTTTAAAATGTCCTTTTGTTGGGGAGGGATCGGGGGAGAGAAAAAGACAACATTCTTAATTGTCTCTCTTTATTTTCTGTGAATATGTCATATAAATTTAATGAGCAAAATCACTTTACAGGAATTCTAACAGTGAATCATGTTTCTTTTAAGTATATGTAAAACTATTGGCCTTGATTTGAGGATAACTCTCTTTAGTATAATCAATACTGGGGCAATCAGATAAGAACATTCTACTGTTTTATTAAAGGGTTCCTAATTTAAAACTCAATAACTCTTGCAAACCCTTAATCAGAGAAGATGCCCTGGGAAGCATTTAGCTAAGTGATCTTATAACACTTGATCTTTTTTCATTCTAAGGAGCCATTTAACAGACTGACAAGTCTGTTTCCTATTCTTTGCCATTTCCGTTATGAATGAATAAAAGACCTTATGAATGAATAAAGGACCTTTCTTTATGAATGGGATGGCACAACATACTAGATTTGATTAAAATGAGGTTGTCATTCAGACTGTTGTGAAACTGATTTTTGCCATTTCCCTTAGGGAGCTACAGCGGCAATTTTCTATTGTGTAGAATTTTATAAATTCTATAGTTGTGTTTTATTAATCCTAGTTTAGCGTGTTGTGCAAAGATCTATGGATTAAGCAACTCAGAGGGACTAACTCTTAACCTCTAAAATAACCCAATCAGCAGCCTAGAATCATGTCTTGAATGATGTAACATATAATGGTTGGAAGATACCTTAAAAACAGAGTTGTCCAGCTTCTACCCTAATGACTCCTTCTGGAAACAGGTCCTTTCTAGGAATTATATCTGTCACCATTTCCCTTTCATTTACATCTCCATGTCCCTAAAGCAAAGACAAAAAGGTCCAGATCCTCTATTTTGGTCTATGGTGGCATTGTTCCTGATTGGCCATCAGACTGTCATTGTTTTTCTCATCTCAACTATAAAAATCTAAATCTATAAAGAGGAGTGACAATGTTCTATTTCACAAGCTGTGAGGACTATAAACATGAATACCAAGACAATTGCCTAAAATACCCTAGATTCCAGACTGCTGGCATACAGTTAAATTAATTCATAGGAAAGAAATGTCTCAGTCAGATACATATATCCTGCAAATATAGAATCCATGTATGCCTTCCTTGACTACTAGAAGATTTTACTTAATGAAGTAGAGTATAATGTCAGCATTTGATATATTAAAAGAATTAGAAGAGTCTTGCTGAGGGATAGTCCAGAGGTTCGTCTGTCTAACATTTTGGTATTATCAATATGTATTCAGTCATGAAAGCAATCTCCTGTCAGTGTTTTATGCTGTCCTATTACTGTATTACTCTCTGTAGAGATTCCAATAAGCTATCCCAGACAGTAATTCATAACTGTTAGCTGCAGGAATGAAGTAATCTAGCAAGGAATGCTAGATTCCTCTCAACAGACTAAGCAAAACACTGCAATAGGTTTCCAAAGATCCAAAAGTTGTGATATATTTCCTGAAGCACAGGTGATTGAATCTTTAGGAAAGAATTCTGTTACTGCTGGCTACTACTGTGTATGAAATGAAAGCTTTGGTAACAGTGAAATCAAATGAAATCAAGTATTGAAGTCTTGTGCTCCTTGTGTCTCTGGCATAGATTGTACATGGCAACAAATGTGAAGTATGACATAAGATAAAGGAGAAGAAAACCAAAGCAGGAATATCAGGGATATTAATCGAGTTAGGTATATTTATTTAATTTATATGCTATCCATTTCACTATGAAAAGTGACTACTGAATTTATTTAATTTTATCTGAAGAAAGAATGATATCAAACCTAATGCTGACTTAACCTTGATTATTTTGACACTTCAGTGTTGCCACACTGGAGCTGAGGGATAGGGAGGTGGGGATAGAGATAGAGATAGATGGGGTTTTGTAGCCAAGACAAAATACTTTTTCCTGAGAACCAAGGACATTCCCACACGTGGCCGGAGAGAGGAGGAGTGAAGTTACCAGGCAACTGGATGGAACCCTGATTGGACTATGTGGCTGATTGTTTGGGAAAGGGATAAAATGTTTACTTTTAATTAGGTTTAAACCACGGGAACATTCTGAGTCGATTTTCACCATCCTGTGCCAATATGATATATCCAATAAAACTATTAAGGAATCTACCAGGCTCAGATGTATTACTCAAATGAGACAAAAGCTTAATGTATACAGGGTATTGTAAGCTACAGAGTGAGGAGGAGATCTTATAGAGACATTTAGACATGAATCTCCAAGCATGATTTCTAGCAAGGGAAAACAAAATGAAAGTGACTTCAAAGTGCAAAGTGCAAAGTGCAAAAGATTTCCCAAAAGCCTTGAATGGTGGAGCTGAAAAAGAAAAAGCACACTCTGATCTTAACCAAAATCAGAACTATTAGATTCCAATGAGAAGTTATTGAAATTCAAGGTCAAGTGTTATCTTTTGGGGAGTTGCCTATTAAGTATCCTAGGGACTGTTTTCTCTCATTTAGAGCCTCTAGTGAGCTGCTATACGTAGCAATTAGGCTTGTTTGATGTACTGGATTATAACCTTTAGGAGAGTTAAGCTTGTGAATCACATTAATTATTTTATCTTTTTTTCCTCCCATTGGTTAATTCCTACTTCTGTTTAACACTGTGCTCATAAGACTGCTCCAGATTTATTTTCTGCATAAATACACTATGTATGTATGCATGCATTTATTATATCGCATTAATTTTAGAGTTAGCCATCTCACCAATGTGACTCTGGATAGAGAACATAGGATCCAAATTGGAACAAGAAATAGCTAAAAGAAGAATAGTGGAATTATGGCCACTCTAAGATAAACTGATCCTGGAAGGGGAACCATGGCACCACATCATGCTTCTCATTCCCAGTTCCCTAAATTGGTCCAGGAGGATATCATGAATACTTCTGAGAGACTGAGAAGAAACAGGATCTTTTTCTCCCCACCCCATCTCACTCAACTAGAGGTAATCTGCAAGAGTAAGTGAGGTATTTTTCACTTCCATTCCCATCTTGATCCTAGGGAAGGGTCTCAGTGATTCACATTTTCCAGGGTTCTTTGAAGCTGCAGACCCTTCTCCAATTTTTATGCTATCCTTCAATGTGACTTGACATGTAGACATTTAAAGAAAGATACAGCTATAACATTTTGAAAGCTTCAGATGTAATCCTGAATATAATCTGCTTAAATCTGTAATGGTAGAGATTGAAACCATGAGCACAAATCATTGTCATATCTACAAAACTAAGTCAGACAAACAGATATGTTTGTCAGCATCCACCACTTAGCTGTGAGCAGTAACATCCTAGAATATCTTCATATTTCATGGTTTGCGGGAAATACAGATCCATGTATTACTGATTCAGACAAAAATATGTGAGGTTCTTTGAGGACATGTGACATGCTCATGTCAATACCATCTCATATTTGTAAAACATAACAGGAGAAATAGCACAGAATCTGTTTGGCTCACCGAATTCAATGTCTATGGCTATTGAAATATGAAACCCTTCAAAACATCTGCGGCAGGATTGCCAACCCAGATTTGACCTTTGAGTAAAAGAATTTAAAAAGGAAGGAGACATTTGTATTATGTGGTGCCAAAACACAAGAATGAAAATATGTCCTGAAAGGATAAAAGCAGGACAGTAGAGGACACAAATGCATACATAACAGATCCAAGTTTTGCTTTAATAAATCCTTTGATAGCTTCTCCCAAAATTGTATGGGAAACAATTGCATTTCTTTAAGTTTTAGATTTTAATATTGCTGGAGAAATGACACATCAATTGGACATTTTGCCTACTAAATAAATAGCAGAAAATACATTGCAGCATTCACAGTTTTTACTTTTAAGTAAAGCTTCTAAAATGTATTAACCTGAAAAGAAATTACAATGTATGAAAAGTCTATATTAGACCATTATAGAATCTTCAACCAGCAGGTCCCACATCCTGGCCCCACCACAGGTTCCCCCCCCCCCTCAAATCCCTCTCATTGTTCTTTTCTCCTCCCCAAAAAAAAGATTGCATTGTTTGTCTCTATATTCTGCCTTTGCTATTCTCTGGAAAAAGATAAAATACAAGAAGGGACAGTCTCTGACTGAGTGGGTTTGCCTGAAGCATGTTTGGGTAAACCATGCATCTAATAAAGCAGCAGTGACTCCCTATGCCTTCTTCCATAGAGAAAAGGCTAATGTCAAAGGGTATAGAGAGATTTTTGTTATGCTTTCCACCCTCAGCGTTATCAGAAAATGGGTTATTCCTAGCCTTTCAAATAAATCAAATCCCTCCATGCTTGCTGTGTGAAATACACTTCGACTGACACTCTTAGGCACCTTTGCAATCTATTTTGAGATGTCATTAGTGATAGCAATACAAAAAATACTCCATACAGGTAGTCCTGGACTTATGACCACAATGAGCTCAAAATTACTATTGCTAAGCAAGATAGTTGTTAAATGAGCTTTGTCCTATTTTACAACTTTCCTTGCCACGGTTATTAAGGGAATCACTGCAGTTGTTAAGTTGGTAGCATGGTTGTTAAGTGAACCAGCCCCCCCCCGTTGACTTTGCTTGTCAGAAGGTCACAAAAGGTGATCGCATGACCCCAGGATGCTACAACCATCATAAAAGATGTGCCAGTTGCCAAGTGTCTGAATTTTGATTACGTGATCACGAGGAAGCTGCAGCAGTCTTAAGTGTGCAAAACAGTCAGAAGTCACTTTCTTCAGTACTGTTGTAACTTAAAATGGTCATTGAATGAATGGTTGTAAGTCACAGACTAGCTATATGAAAAAACAGACCATGGCCATACTTGGCTCTAAATAAGGCTGGTATTTTTGTTCCAAGATATCCAGCAGTCATTATTCTCTGCCCTTGAATAGGCTTTCTTTACCTTTCTACAATAAAGAGAATTCTCTGACATGCTTAATTCTTGACCTCAACAGACTTACAGTAGTGTTGAAAATCTCAGCCACTGTATCACCAGGGAGGCATTGAAACTTGAATGTAGTGACAGAAGGCACCTTGCTGTCTGCAGAACAAGTTCTGACGGATCATTAATATCATCAAAAAGTGGATTTGTTTATCAAGATGGCTCATTTTATTCCTGATGAGGTATTAACCTTTTATTCCTTGTGAAGTAGTAACATTGGCTCAAATGATAGGTATAGGAGCTTAATTAATCATGTAATCTTGGATCATGATTCTCAGTTTATGTCCAGGTTTTGGAAGGAGTTTTTCTCATTACTAAACATTCACATTCATCCAACAGACAATAAAAGAAGACAAATATCTTAATTGAGCAGAACTTTAGGCTGTTAGTGAAACTGTACTGAGTTTGCAGAATTTGTAACAACTTGCAGCCTTCTTCTATCATGTCATCACTCTTTCAAACGGTCTAGAACTACAGCTCCCTTTGGAACTCCGCTTCCATTGTTCCTCAGGATTCTCTTTTTCCAGAAGAAATACTCTAGGCTGTTCTCCTTCTCTTAAAGGACAAGGAAAGGAATAGACAAGATCGAGATGGAGGGTTCAGTGTGGCTTTCTCTAAAAAATTTACCTTCCTCTTACCTATTCAAGAAACTGGGTTCAAAGTTTATTGACTTCTTCCTAATTATAAATCATGTTGACCAAGTAGCCTTCCATCTGCAATTGTCGGATTCAATGAGGATTCATTTGATATTCCACCAGCTACTCCTTCTTCATGAGGAGCTGCCCTGCCCCATCTGTTCAGCATCTGTTGTTCCTGGCCCCTTACCCTGATTCTGGCATATAAAGTAGAATGTCTTCTGGATTCTAGATATAGGGACACTTAAGGTTGGAGGACTATCCTGAATTGGAGAGGTTTGGGGAGAGTATAACATGTCTATGTATCATATCCCATCACCCATTCTATCTTAAATTTCTGCAGCCATATCCCTTCAGGATATTTTTTTTTTAAAAAAAATAGATTCTTTGTACCTGGTCATTGTTTAAGAAGAGGGGGCACTTTCCAGCTCTGTCTAGTTCTTTGCCAAATTTGTCATTGCCCTTGGAGAATTGCCAGGACCGTCTTTATGTGTGGGAGAAGTGATAGGAAAAGTGGTTTGAAATTTTGTAGATTTAGCCTTGAATATAGGAAAAGAAGGAGCAGTGAATCATTAGGGAGGTACTTTCAGACAAGGTACAGAGAGACAAAATTGGGAGGAGGCGTCAACATCACGACGATATGGACGTGCGGTCTCGATGCTCCGAGACCACAGCTGATACTTTTGCCGCTGGGTGGTCCAATCAGACCTAAACCATCCCAAAGAGACAGTGAACAGAAAGAATACGTCTTACTGACCTCAGGGACATCGCAAAATCCCTGATCGATGCAAGAGAAGTTCTTCAAGCCGGTGAGAAAAAATCCAGCCAAGGCTGATGAAGTCGGGGTGGCTCCAAAACAGAAGGATATGGAAAGGGAAAGTGTTTCCAGCTGGTGAGGAACTTTTACTGTTTTAAAAAGAGACTGCCTATAAAAAACTTAAAATTAATTTAGTGGCGGAATTAAATTTGGAATGGTTTTGGACAGTGGTTATCTTACTTTTTAAATGCTATCTTCATGGATGGAATTTATGCAAGCCTTTTAAAATGAATGGATTAAGCTTTCTTCTTCTATTTTTTCTTTTATTATTCTCTGTAACCTATGGTCTAAAATTTTCCTCTTTCATTACTAGGGGTGTTCTTCTAACCCATTTAAAAACTGGACTCTCTTTCTAACTTGAAATACAAAAAAGATACAAAAAGAAATAAGGAAATTTGCAACAATAATACTGCTACTCAGAGGCTGGAAGGTTTGTGTATTGGAAATAGAACACTTTTTTTCCACTGATTGTTTTGGCTTGGCACTACAAGTTCTCACTGCTTGGTTATAGAGAGTGATAAGAAGGGAAGCATACAGATGTCCCTTTGAAGTATATCTCTAAACAGAAAAAAGTGAAAAAAAAAACATTTTTGTGAATCTATGCTTAATTTTATTAACCTTCCAAGCTAGAGGAGCTGTGTTTGTTAGCTGGAGATAATGGCACAATTTCAAGAGCAAACAGAAATTTTAAGCTTGCAAAAGATATTTTCAGAAATATAGAAATTATTAAATACATATGAGAGGATAGAGAAGAAGCTGGAAGACTTAGAGCATATAACAGCAAAATATGATGAAGAAGTTGAGGATGTTTATGAAATGGAAAACGTGGTGGTTAAAATCCAAAAAATCAAAGTGGAATATGAATATAAGGAGATTAAATTTGCTGATATTTATGGTGATTGGCTTGTCTCTGAAAATGAAAAGAATGGAATACTGAAAGAGGAATTAAATGGAGGGGAAATTTATCCCAGAGGGCAAGATACAGAAGAAGAAAATAAAACCAAAGAATCTATGGATTTAAAGAGAGAAATTTTATTAGCAATAACATTGATAACACTACTGATAATCAAAGATAAACTGATTAAGGAAATAGAAGAAGGGCATCAAGATTACATGAGATATCTTATAAGCAAGGAGTTGCTAAGAGGAGTCCATACAAAGTTGATCAAGGAGATGATTAGAGGACTGGCAACACAAATGGCAGAAGATACTAGACTGTTTTGCTATTGGAAAGATACAGGTTGATAGATGGAAGAATATAATTTAAAACTAGTTAAACTTAGTGAAATTTATTGGCAATAGATATAGTTTAAAAAAATAATGTTACTAATGTATACAATGTGTAGGGTTATGATGAATGTAATTGGATATGAATATTGAATGGTACCCATGTAAGGAAGATTAGAAATACCTTTGGATTATATATAAAGGTTAATTAAAAAAAGGAAACAAGTTAGATACAGTTAAAGTTTTGATTATTAGGGGGAAAATGTTATGATACAGGATATAGTCAAATAAAGGAGAGATAAGAATAACACCACATATATAGATATGGGTATAACATAAGGAAACTGGATGTAAATTTTAAACAGTGATTTGGAAAGGAGGATTAAAAAACTTTGTTATTAAATATTATGGATGTTTAGCTAGAATAGGACATAAGGATTTAGTGTTAGTGGATGATTTTAGAAATAGTAATTGAAAGATCAGTATGTGGTTATGTATTACATCTTGGTATATTTTATGATGAAGGACGTTTAAATAATTATAGTCAAATGAAAATGGAGATATTATGATGGTGACATGTATAAATATTTGAGTTAAATGTTTGAGTTAATATGAATTATGTTTGCTGACTGTGGAAGAGATGCATGAAAGTCTTTTTGTAACCAACTGATACACTTTTTACAGGATGTAAAGAAGGATGTTGTGTTTGTTTTAAATTAAAAATAAAAATATAAAAAAAAGAAAGAAACTCAAAACTAGATCACCTTGATTTTGCTTAGCATAAGATGTGGTTGAAAGAAACAGGGGAAAGCTTTCAATATTTCTTTTAGTTGCTACAATAAAAACATTTCTGAAATCTATGCTGTGCCTGATTTTTGATTTGGTCTATCTACTTTCATAGATAGTATAGCATAATACTCATAGTATAAAGTGTGAAACATATATTGGCACATTTCTTGAATTAATAATGGCACTAAACATTCCGGACATATCCGTGGAAGTGAATGATTCAGTTTCAATCCACAATTTATCCTATGACATTTGAAATAGTATGGTTGTATTAATGTTACAAAAATCAAAACCCTCAGGCATTCTTTATTTTAAGTATGCCCAATAATATTCTCCTTTGCCGAATCTGAGATGTTGTGATTTGTCCTTGGAGACTAGTTATGTTCATATGACACCTCCTGTGTGGGGATGTCATCTTGATATATTTGATATTTTGCCACTCAAGACATTCCATGAAACAAATCTATAATCCAAATGCTTTTAGAAAAGATAAATATCAATCATGTTTTGTAAATTTCACGGAGGAACTCCAAGTCAATTCAGCATTGGAATAACATCCATTCCTTGCAGACAAGATTTTTTTAAAAGCATCCAGTTGGGATGACTTTCTGTAAGTCCTAGGATGAGAATTCTAAAAACTGAAGACCAACAATATGTTGACATCACTAGGATAATACAAGCAGTCATAGATATAAATTGTGTCACAAAGGTTTTTGATAGAAAGGGAAGTTAACACATTGATACATAGGAGAAAGTGTACTAAATTCTAAGTAAATACATTTTTAATGAAATATTTCATTTTGTTGAAAATCAAACAAAAACAAAAACATGTTGAATTTCTGTGCAGAACATTCAATTACTTGTAAATAAAATACCTAATCATTAGAATATAATGATAGCCAAATAGAACTTGTACATGTGCAAGAAACAAACTTTTGATAAAGGGAATGGTTGATACTGAATGTATTTGTTCATGAATGTGTTTGTTGGTATGGATGGAGTCTGTGTGTGAAAGTACAAGTTATTTCTAAGAAAAAATTATTGAGTCATCTAAAATCATTAGAGTCTTGCATGCTTTCAGTTTCTATTAGCATTTCAATTATTTTTATAGAAAAAAATGATTTTTATTGAAAAAATCAGCAATTTATATAGAAAAATCAGTGGCTTTTATAGAAAAATCTATAGTAGTAGATAACTTTTAAAAATAACCACTCTATATAAAATAGAAGTTTATTAATAAATTTTGCTAACTCAAGGTAGCAACCTATATCAACAAATTAAGTGCCAACACTTAGGCACTACACACTGAATAAAGAGTGTTTAATATGGATGGGGTCAGGATGGTATTTTAAAACCAGTCAAAAGATGCAGGTGTGTACTTTGATGGGGATGCAGTTAGATTAATTTGACTAATTGGGCATGAAGGCTCAGACTGTGAACATCTGGCATAAATTAACTCATCCAAACCAGTTCTTTCTTTTAAAGCAGAATATTAAATCATTCAAAATGGTGCAGACAGGGTGCTGGGTTTCAAAAGCTTTGGTTTAACGTGGATTACTTTGAGATAAGAACTTGTGGAAAGCAAATATAGGAAGAATACTGTTGGAAGATCTCCGTGACTTTGCATTACTCCAAGTTCCTGAACAGAACAGAAAAATAAAATGCTCCTTCATTAAAGATGCCATTGTATCCTTGTTAAATGGGGGGTCTCAATCCCCTCAAAATCAGATAACCCAATCCATACAATATTTCTGCATTGTAACTGTCACAAAAATTTCTGATGCTATCTTATTCATCATTAATCAAATATTGAGGAAAAATAGATTTTAAAAAATGAACACAATTTACAAAAAAGAGAAAGGTTTATGAATATGTTAGATAAGCTTTAAAAAAACAGTTTACAATAATCTGCTAGAAAGAGGCAAGTGGTGAGGAAAGATAGACAAAAATATGGGCTTTTATGATATACACATGTGAGTTGGACAGAAATTAAAGAAAAATAGTTTTCCTCCTCAGAAGTATTTTCATATGGCTTCTTCATGAAATAATGATGGGCTAAGACATTATCAAAGGAGAGATTAAGAAATTGCTCACTTGTGCTCTGGGGTGGGGCTGTGTATCATGAGGAGACTGCAGGATTGCAGTCAACGAATGAGTTTGAGCACTGGATGTCATGGAAAAGTCAACAAACTCATAGAGCAAACTTCTTTAGCACATTTGGGTTATAATTACTTGTCAGTTAAAAGATGTATTTGTAGCAGCAAGAAAAAGAACCTAATGAGTGATCCTTTATTTCATCTTAAAGATAAAAGAAAATATACAATAATAATTATAATTTAAATAATTTAAATTAAACAAGTTAAATAATTTAAGATCAAACCAAAAACCTTGAGAAAGTTTAAAATAGACACAGGAGTCAGTCAAATTTGAAATATAATCGTTGAGTTTCAGAATTGTAGTAGTTTAATAACCCAGAGCTGCTTGATAGTGAGATGGGTGGCATATAAATTAAATAAATAATAATATGTAAACATTAAACATAGCAAATGGAATAACAATAGCATTTGAGAACAAATAAAATATTCCTCTATGACATATCATGTTTCTGAGGACTTTTTTTTCACCAATTCTGGAAATTCAGTCTGAGGGGCGAAAAAAAGGAAAGGGAAGCATATACCACAAAGGTCAACAACTGTGATATACCTTCATGGGTTTTAGTTATGCGGATTATGGGCATAGTCTGAACACAAATCAAGTCCAGAACTGTTGCAATCTCAGCTATCTACAGTTTATATTATACACATTCTTTGAATAAAGTCTCTTTTTTTGTTCTGCTTTCTAAAAATCTATATGACCCAAAGTGGTCATAAACATTAAAATCAAGAACATTATCCAGTAAAACATTATAAACTTTATGTATTAAATGTGTCTACCTATAGAAATTACATAGCCTAAATATATAACTAGATGTAGAAATTGTTCCAGGAGAATGCTCTAGAAATGAATTTCCAAATTTATAATTTTATTGGGAGTCACGGAGGGGTTGCCTTCATTCTTGCCAAGTCCTCCTCTCCTTATTCTTTCCATCTGTTTACTGCACTGCACAGTTTTGCTAACTGCTCTGCCTTACCCCTTGGCTGATTGTATGGCTTGGTAGTTCCAGCCATTTATATCAGTTCCTTCTATTGAACTCAAGGACCACTTGATGGCTGCAGAAGTTCCCGAAGCAGCAATGATTAGATGAGCCAGCTCCATGAGAAATACAGCATCAAAAATGGTGTGCTTGAGAAATAATAATCCACTTATTGATCTTTCTCACTGAAGGCCAAGTTTAGAGATAAGTCTGCAATTCTTGATTACAAAGCAGCTGGTTTTCTGAGACAAAATTATTTAGCCTGGGCAATAGTAGAGAGAGTAAAGGGGATGTGCAGAAAAAGAAAGAAAAAATTGAGAATATTTACAATCTTCATTAGAACTAAACCAATGGGAGCAAGAGCAAAATATTGCTGTGTTCCTTCATCCTTTGCCAAGAAGCCTTTGGTTCAAGCAGTTTGACCATGTAGAGCAATGCTACTGATCAGAGGTGGGTTGCTGCCCGAATCGAGCAAACAGGTTATAGTGGCAGAGTGGTGGTGGTGTGCAGAAACGTCGCAAGCACAGGAGTGTACCCAAACCAGGTAAAAAAATTAGCAACCCACCTCTGCTACTGATATCCATATACTGTATATGTGTGTGTGTGTGCCCATCAGTCCCATGGCTATTGAGCACATCTAGTCCTTATTTGGCCTTTCTTATTTTTAATATTTTGATCTTCTTCAAAGCACACATTTCCCAAATTCATGAGATAAGTGCTCTCTTGCTCCTTTATGATTCAATTTTGGCTGTTTCCCACTTCTTCTATTTTCTATTAAGACAATGGAGCACTAATTTGCAATTTGTCCCATCAGTTTCCTTAGTTACTGTCCATCTAGCAGTTCAAAAGCATGCAAATGCAAATAGATAAATAGGTATCAATTTGGTGGGAAAATAACAGGGAATGAATGGAGTCCCCCCAGGCATCCCCTGGGCAATGGTGATTGGCTAATCTATTGAACCCATAAGTTCTTTGGTAGGTGCTTCCAACACATATGAAGTAGTAGTAGTGGGAACATGTAAACTGGCATACTTACACTAATAGTGCACTTTTTTTTTTCAATAGTGTTGTAAAGAAACAGCAGAAGAAAGTCTTCCAGAGGGGCACTTCCTGAGTAAAAAATAATTATTACTATTTCACCATTCCCGCTTGATATTCTGGATATTATTTGCAAAGGGTATACGAAAAAAAGGGTACTTTAAGTCACTTAAAGTACATAATTTGGAGGTTTGGCTTCAAGATGTGCCCCTGGGCCATCCAAAGGTCACCTCTGCTGTTATCTTGTCATAGTAAGTAGCATATGCAGAAAATTAATGTGTTGCTCAACTGGAGTTATAATGCAAAGTCAGCAATATGGGAATTGCTTTTATGTCCAATTTTTAGTAGTCCAGGATTAATGGTTTCCTTGCAATTTTTCAAAACAGAGTTAGTATTCACTAAAGGCTGTCAGGGAGGTCACTGGGCTATCCTAGTGTCACAAAATAGAAGCACAAGATAGAGGCACCTTGGCAGTTTTACAACATATTGCAGTTTTGTACTTATCATTTTACTATATGTAATGTTAATAACTGTCTGTGTTTGAATTGGAATGGAAGTTGTTGAATATCCTTGGCTGAAATTCAACTACCTGATGGAGGAAAAGCAGGAGAAGGCTATTTATCCCAATTTTATTTTTTCTGGTGTCCCTAATCCTAAAGCCACTGTAATTCTAGGACAAGGTGACTCAAGCTCCTTCTTACATTTTTTTTTTGAAGAGGGGTGTTAAATAAGCTGTAAACAAGTGAGAGAAGTTGATAATATTCTTTCCCTCCCTGTTCATTTATTACCTCATTCCTTCTACTCCCACCCCACAGGAGGATTTCACTGTATCTAATCTACTGTCTCACTTTCCAGCTCAGATCTTTAAACTGAGGTGAATATCATGATTTGCTGAAGCAACAGAGACTTATAAATATTAGCCAAAAGTTTCAAATGAAGTAGAAAGAAAATGACATTACCTAAAGCAGGTAAATCATTCCCTTCTCAAACTTTCTGGAGGGGGAAACTAATCAGTTCATGCATATTTGGCCACAAAAGTCTAATTTCTAAGTTTCCAATCTAATTTAATGTAGGAAGAACATTAATTGGGAAACAAGCTGGTAGGTAATAGGAGGAAGGAGAATATAACACATCAATATTAACTTTTATTTAAAAAAACCACAGGTTTGTCCAAGTAAATGAGCTATTGTCTTTGTAGGCCTCATTACTTATTGTAGTGTACTAACCACACACACACACACACACACACACACAGACACACACACACACACACACACACCCCTCATAATGTGTATATATAGGCCAATGGAAATTTCAATATACAGGTGATTAGTATATATATGCCTAAAATTTTGCCCTCTTTAGATTAGCCTCTGCTCCCTTGAGTATCATGCCAAACAATTTGTTCTTTCACATAATTGTTTGCTAGTTTTTGATTTAAAGGAACTCTTGGGGAAATTGGCAGATGTCCTCCTACAGTTCTTTTAAAATTAATGGTGGCTTTGTGCATAACAAAGAAGATTAATAACTATTTCTCCTTTTAAATATGAACACAAATTCCAGCTGTTGATTACTGCTTTTGAGCTATTCTTGAAAATATTTCTTTCATGTTTGAAAACATGAATCAGATGATGAAGCTGAGGTGATGGAAAGGGGACACACAGCATCAGAACTAAAGGCTTCATTTAGTGAATGTTAGATTCTTGGAGCCAATACATTTGTAGCAAATATGAAAAATGATCCAGCAGTATGATTTTGGCACAATGTTTCTGAAAGTAATTTATTAAAATAAACACTTTTAATTATAAAAGCAAGAGTAGCTTATTCTTTTCCTATCCATTAATTGTTAAGAGGGAATCTCGTTTAGGGTATTTTAATTAGCTTTTTTCTTTGAGTCATACAAAAAATCTGAACAGTAAAAATGACTATAGAAATGGACTTTTAAATATAGAAACTGCAGCTCTCACATGCACAATAACCAAGAATATTAGACTTATATGCCAAACATGTAGTTTTTTTATGCCAGAAAAACCAAAGTTTTCACATAACCTGTAAAGGTTTACATATTTCACATAAATATGTAAAGTCAGCTTGTAGTTTTCATTGGCCTCACCTTTTGCACAACAATTAGCACTGAACATTTTATTCCCATAGTTTGGAGGAGGGGCTCTATTGATGAAGGGTTATGCACCACCCTGAAATCCACATCCAGGCAAACATTACTGTAGACAAAAAGCTCTTCCTCAAGATCACATTATTGTGATCTCCTTCACAGAATGATAGAAAAGAAGGCCAATCTAACCTGGGTTTCCTGAATGAACAAACCCAATTCTCCCTCAGTAACATGGCTAGTAAGTGGTGCTGACTTCATGATTTCAATTCTGGCCTAGTTAAGGAAAGCAATTGATTTTCCTTCCTGGCCAATACAGCACCCTCAGCATCAAGAAAATACCCCCCAGTTATAGTTCTTAAATAATAGTCCACTTTATCTGCAAACTGAAAGAACCTGGTATTTATATATTAATAATAAAATCAATTTAGAAGTACTAATTCAAACATACTGAAAATAGCACCATTCCAGCTAAGAGAGACAAAAATTATATTTAGGGAAACCTAACAGGTTTGGTTTGTTTTAAGACAAAGTTTACACAAATGACCCAGTGAAGGCATGCTTAGTAATTACAAAAAGCTCATTAATTGTTTGAGAAGAAACCAGAAGACAGAATGGATGAATTATTTTAGAAGATACTGTTTGAACTCTGAACCAGAACACTGGATGTAGCCAGGTTTCATTTGGTGAAATTTAGGATTGCAAATTATAGTACAAGTTATAGAATTATATAAAATATAACAGGGTTGCAAAGTATTCACCAGGGGTCAGCAACATTAAACACTCAAAGAGCCACAAAGGTTCTAAACGGAAGCCCCCATTCAATTTTGGAGCCAACCAGGAGTCTGGTTTCCCCACCATAGTGTCTCCTTCTAGCGCAACATCCTTTTTCCTCTACCTGTGCTAACTGAAAGCCCTATCAATTGTGGAGCTGACCGGCAACAGGGAGCCACAGCAAAGAGATGAAACATGCGCTTCCAGAGCTGCAGGTTGCTGACCCCTGGTATACACAATACACATTATATATCAGATCTCTTGTATATGGCCAGATTCAGGATCCTAACTCTACCAGCCTACTACACATTCCTTCTATAAATGCAAGAAAAGATTTTAAAAAATTAGCTTCACAGTCAGCTGTGGAGAATCTTTTTCAAATTGTTTTCCTTCTGCATTGAGAAAAGAGAATTTAACTCTGAAATGAATCAGGTTGCGTGGATACTTAAAATGTTCAACTATTGTTTGGTTACAAAATGAACTTTGAGCTACAATAGCCATCTTGCTGAATTGTGATGTTTAGTTTTGAATTCTTTTACAGATCCGGAGTTCTGTTTCATGCAGGCCAGTTCAGTGGAGAAATTGTGGAGTTTATAAAATTTGAGTCTGGATCAGGGAGAGACTTCTCTTAACTTAACATAACTTGGTGAAAAACAGAACAGAAGCAATGGAATGAGCATAAATCCAGGGAGAAACAAAAATAACAATTAACAAATAAAAATAGCTTCAAATCTGAGGTATTTCAGACATGTTTCAGTCATTTTAAATAGTTGTTGTCGAGACATCTATGTGAAGCTGCTTTCATAAGTAATGTCCAAGACATAAATGGTCCAATTTTCTATCATCTTTTCATGTCTGCCTTAATCAAGAATAGTTCCTTTTATAAACCTTCACTCCAGAAAAATATGTTTCTTTTTTTTCTTTCAGAGACATCTGTGGGTGGCTGTCATTATAACTAGAAGCAGTGAATTGTTTCAGATGTGATTGAAAGTATAACTTCCCAGATTTACTGCTTTAGAGTCAAAGTTGTAGTGGGAAGAACTTGGAAAGATGGGATTTGTAGCCTATTAACTCTGGAAGGTCAATGCCTCTCCTTTTGCATATTCCATCCTTCTATCACAGAGCACTTACATGATGCCAATTCACTTATTTCAAATTCCAAATCAAAACAGCAGCAACTATAATAAGACACAATGATGCACAAATAATATGCAGATGATGATGTAATCATGCAAATGCCACAATTATGTATTCATGTTGTTATGTACCTTTTGTGATGATGTCAACACAAGTGTGTCATTGTTTGTCCCCGTTTTGGACATCCATGAATCAAACCCTTTCTTTCTGGTTAAAATTTTGATACAATCCATTAGTCCTATCTCTTGACTATATGTATATACTGTATATCCAGCCAATTAGATAACAGGTGCTAATACTTAAATGCAGAACATTTGAAAGAGTGATTGATTATATAAGCTCAAGATTAGTTTGGAAATATAATCTTACACGTGTCTACTTAGAAATAGGTAGTATTGTGGTCCATTAGTCTTAGCCTTAGGTAAATAAGTAGAGAATTGAAACTAAAAGAAATGATGGAACCCTTTCAACCCTTATAAAATGTGATGTTCCCTTCTCCCCTTTGTTAATCTCATGAACTGCCTTTTTTCCCTTATAAAAGATATAATCATATATTAGTTAGGAGTTTCACTTTGCTGATTCTGTTTCTATTGCTTGCAATATTTCTGGGGATATTTCATCAGTTCTGCAATTTTATAACTTGATAATAACCAGAATGCCAATCTAATTTGTCTTCTAGTACTGGAAGTTCTTGTAAATTGGAAATATCTTCCACATTATCTTGGGTGTTGCCATCTTTAATGTATATTACAGTGATAGCAAACATTTTCGGCACCAAGTGCCCAAACCGGAACATGCGTGCATGTGCTGGAGTGCCAGAAACCCAAAGATCAGCTGGCCGGTGCATAAATGACTGTTTTTTGGCTGGTTTTGGATATTATTGGACCATTTTCAGGCTATTTTTTGGACCATTTTCAGGTTGTTTGTGGCCCCCAAAATGGCCTGAGAACAGCCCCCCAAACGGCCTATTTTTTGGCCATTTGGGGCAGTTCTTCAGGCCATTTTCTGATGTATTTGTATTTGTATTTATTAGAATTTATAGGCCACCCTTTTCCCTGAGGGGACTCAGGGCGGCTTACATAAAATAAGGCGGGGAGGATACAGACAATAGACACAAACAATACATAGAAGTAAAATAGTAAGCAACATTCATTCATCATTCGGGTGGGGACAAGTTATCTTTATCCCCAGGCCTGACGGGCTAGCCAGGTCTTAAGGGCTGTGCGGAAGGTCTGGACGGTGGTGAGGGTACGAATCTCCACGGGGAGATCGTTCCAAAGGGTCGGAGCTACTACTGAAAAGGCTCACCTCCGTGTAGTTGCCAGTCGGCACTGACTGGCAGATGGAACTCGGAGGAGGCCTAATCTATATGATCTAATTGGTCGCAGGGAGGTAATTGGCAGGAGGCGGTCTCTCAAGTACGCAGATCCACTACCATGGAGGGCTTTATGAGTGACAAGTAGCACCTTGAAGCGCACCCGGAGATCAACAGGTAGCCAGCGCAGCTCGCGGAGGATAGGTGTTATGTGGGCGAACCGAGGTGCACCCACAATCACTCGCGCGGCCGCGTTCTGGACTAGCTGAAGTCGCCGGATGCTCTTCAAGGGCAGCCCCATGTAGAGCACATTGCAGTATTCCAGCCTAGAGGTCACAAGGGCCCGAGTGACTGTTGTGAGGGCCTCCCGGTTCAGTAGGGTCGCAACTGGCGCACCAGGCGAACCTGGGCAAATGCCCCCCTGGTCACAGCCGTCAATGATGGTCAAAAGTCAGCTGTGGATCCATGAGGACTCCCAAGTTGCGAACCCTCTCTGAGGGGTTGTAAATTTGACCCCCCCAGCCTGAGCGATGGAACACTGATCGAATTATTGGGAGGAAAACACAACAGCCACTCGGTCTTCTCCGGGTTGAGTACAAGCTTGTTAGCCCTCATCCAGTCCATAACGGCCTCAAGACCCCGGTTCATCACGTCCACGCTTCATTGAGTTGGCACGGGGTGGACAGATACAGCTGAGTATCGTCCGCGTATTGATGGTATCTTATCCCGTGCCTCCGAATGATCTCACCCAGCGGTTTCATGTAGATGTTAAATAGTAGGAGGGATAAGACCGACCCTGCGGCACCCCATATGCTAGGGGCCTAGGGGTCGATATCTGCCCCCCCACTAACACCGACTGCGACCTGTCCGAGAGGTAGGAGGAGAACCACCGTAACACAGTGCCTCCCACCCCCACCTCCCGCAGTCGTCGCAGAAGGATACCATGGTCGATGGTATCGAAAGCCGCCGAGAGGTCGAGGAGAACCAGGATGGAGGCGTGGCCCTCCATTTCTGGCTCTCCAAAGATCATCAGTCAATGCGACCAAAGCAGTTTCTGTGCTGTAGCCGGGTCTGAAGCCAGACTGGAAGGGGTCGAGATAGCTTGCTTCCTCCAAGGACCGTTGGAGCTGGAAGGCCACCACCTTCTCGACAACTTCCCAACAAAAGGGAGGTTGGAGACTGGACGGTAGTTGTAAGGGCAGCTGGATCCAGAGATGGCTTCTTCAGGAGGGGTCTCACCACCGCCGCTTTAAGTGCGACGGGGAAGTGCCCCTCCCGAAGAGAGGCGGTAACAACCACCTGGATCCAGCCTCGTGTCACCTCACTGCTGTTGGCAACCAGCCATGAGGGACACGGGTCCAGTACACAGGTGGAGGCACTCACAGCTCTCATGCCTTGTCCACATCCCCAGGGGCAACATCCTGAAACTCAACCCAGAGGTGGTCTACCATATCCTCCTTGTGCCTCGGCTGGAACTGCAGGGATGGAGTCCAAATCCGACCGAAATCAAGCAATTTTGTCTGCTAAGAATGGGCATAATCCTCAGCTCTACCCTGGAAGGGTTCCCCCGTATCCCTCCTATTTAGGAGGGAGCAGGTTATCCTAAACAGGGCGGCTGGGCGGGACTCAGCGGACGCAACCAAGGTGGCAATATGAGATCTTTTTGCTGCCCTAAGTGCCCTGATGTACTCCTTGGTGCTAGTTGTTAGGATTGCTCGGTCGATACGGACTTTATCGGACCTCCATAGGTGCTCTAGGCATCTCCTCCGGCGCTTCATCTCCCGGAGCTCCTCGGTGAACCAAGGAGGTCTCCGGGATCCGCCGCCTCGGAGGGGCCGTAGTGGCGCAATCCAGTCAAGGGTCTCCGATGCTGCCGAGTGCCAGGCAGCAACCAGAGTCTCCACCGGACTGTGGGCGAGAGTATCAGGAATAACCTCAAGCTCCGTCTGGAACCTCAAAGGCTCCATAAGTCGCCTGGGGCGGAACCACTTGGTCGGTTCCTCCTCCTACAGTGGGGGTTTGGTCTCCGAAAGTCGAGCCTCAGTAGGCAGTGGTCTGACCACGACAGGGGTATGATCTCATTACCCCTCAGACCAAGATCACAAGTCCACTGCTCCGAGAGAAATACGAGGTCGAGCATGTGACCCACTGAGTGGGTTGGGCCCCGGATTACCTAGGTCAAGCCCATGGCCGTCATGGAAGCCATGAACTCCTGCGCCCCATCAGAGTGTTCACCGAGCGAAGGCAAATTGAAGTCCCCCAAGACCATAAATCTAAGGAACTCAATTGCTAGCTCGGCTACCGACTCGAGGAGCGAGGGTAGGGCTGCTGCAACGCTGTTGGGAGGCAGGTACGTTAACAGCAGACCCACTTGACCCTTGAGGTCCAACTTTACCAGCAGAGACTCACACCCGACAAGCTCCGGAGCAGGGATCCTACGAGGTGCTAACGACTCCCGGATAATGATAGCCACACCCCCACCCCTTCTCTGGGCTCTTGGCTGGTGCAGCACCTGAAATTCTTCTGGGCACATCTCTACGAGGGGGACTCCTCCCTCCGGGCCCAGCCAGGTTTCAGTAATACATGCCAGGTCTGCCCTCTCGTCTAAAATTAAGTCCCGGACGAGGGGAGCCTTGTGAACCGCAGACCTGGCATTTAGCGACAGCAGCCTGAGACCAGGGTCCTGATTGCTCGCGCCATCTGGCCTCGGAGTGGGACTCATAGGGCCGGAAGGAGGGATCTCTGTAACGTAGCGAACCCTCCTTCCCCGGTAATGGCCAGCCCTAAAGTCCCCGCCATATCTGCCCCTCCCTGTTATGACCGTAATGCTCCGGCCCTCTCCCGTGTCTCTGGTCCCCCCAGCCACCCCAGTGCCCCCCGCATTCCTCGGCAGGTCCTCCGAATCATACATACTCATTCACTCACCCAGGCAATCCCCACGTAGTAATTAAAAACACGAAAAATACAACAATGATGAGTAATAAAAGTGGGAACATTCACTCAATCACATACATATCCCATGCATATCCCATACAAAAGAAAGAAGAAAAGAAGAAAGAAAAGAGGAGAAAAGATAGATTGCGCAGTTGTTAAAAATGCAAGTTCAGATAACGTAACTGGCTCTCAGCGTTCGGGATGGTTAGAGTAACTGGAGTCCAGCTGTAGTCCAAATAAGATGTGTAGGGGAGTGTCTCGTATCCCCCTCTTCTGTGGATCTGAAAAGGTCCAAAAGTCCGGAACAGTCAAAGATGGCAAAGGGTTTTCTTGCGCAGGCACTATCCAGAGTAATGCCCCAAGGGTACTGGCAGATGGTAATGGTGGCAATAATTAGAGCCAGATGGAGGCGTGCCAGCAAGCCTAGAAATCCAGAGGCCGCGGCAGAAGAAGGCCAGATGTTAGGATACCACAATAGGGGATAGTCAAGTGCCAGGCAGAAGAAAACACAAGAGGAAACCTCACAGCAGTGGGGATAGGCAGAGAAGGAGTCACATCTGAAGGGCCACCTGACCAAACAAGAACGGAGGAGGGAGGGGACAATGGCGGAACGACAACGGGGCCAGATAGGAGGAGAGAGAGCCATCCGGAGGGGCTGCTGCGGCACTAGGCAAAACCAGCCGCCCAATTTTCTCAGTCCCAGCAATATTTCCGTCCATTTACTCTCTCTCCAAGGCGATGGTAGCCAAACGAGACCCCAGGAAGTGCAGCTAATAGTCCCAGCAATATTTCCGTCCGTTTACTCTCTCTCCGGGGCGATGGTAGCCAAACGAAGCCCCCAGGAGGTGAAGCTAATGGTCCCAGCAATATTTCCGTCCGTTTACTCTCTCTCTGGGCGATGGTAACCAAATGAAGCCCCCAGGAGGTGCAGCTAATAAAATGAAAACACTGAAGCCGCCGAGAAACGCTGAGGAACGCCGCCACCGAGAAACGCCGAAACACGCTGCCGTTGCAACTAGCTCCACTGCCCACTGCCCACAAAGATCAGCTGGACAACATGCACATGTGCACTGGAAACCAGAAGAGCAGCTGGTGATGGTGTCTGTGTTCACAAAGAGGGATCTGCATGCCACCTCTTGTGTGTGCATTGGTTTACCATCACAGGTATAGTATTTCAGTTTATTCCTTCCATCTTCATTTGATCTCTTACGAATCAGTTACTACTTCTCCATTGGCACTTTTAACATAGGGGGTCATGATAGGTCAGCAATTAAAGACACTGAGCTTGTCAGCTGGAAAGCTGACAGTTAGGTCTGTGGTCCAAACACTATGCAATGGACTGAGCTCCCATTACTTGCCCCAGCTCCTGCAAACCCAGCAGTTTGAAAGCATGCAAATGTGAGTAGATAAATAGGTACCATGTTCTGTACCCTTTGGCATATAGTCACATCAGGGACATGCAGTCACTGGAGGCAGGGGAGGCGGGGCCTCACCAGTCTCATGAGGAAAAGGAAAGAATTTTTAAAATATTTAAAAAGGCCAAGGTAGTTGCTGCCAGACTCCAAGTCACAGTGACTTTGAGTCTGCTTACTGTTAACTGTAGGGGGAGGCGAGAGAAATATGGCCCTCCTTTGCATAAGGAATTTTTCACCTTTTAAGAGTTAAGCAACGGTTTAAAAGCGAAAAATTCCAATATGCAAAGGAGGCATGTGATTCTCCCTGCCTCCTGATCTGGGAGCAGCGAATCATGCCTTGCAGTTGAGCGACTGTGCAATCTAGCAGCAGGAGCCTGCTTGTAAAACGCGCCTGTGATTGGAAAAGTTCATGCTCCGAGCAAGTTCAACTCTCCAGCGTGCAAGTAAAGTTTCTTTGATTTTTCCAACCTTTTACCATTATGTCTACAGAGAGGTTCTCAATCATTCAGCTCTGCACTTTTTCCAAAGGCGAGTGGACTTTCTGGGGTCCCCCCCCCTTTTCAGATGTTTCTCTCTCATGCAAGAGGATAGAAGAACGAAGCTTCATGGATGAGAAGCAAAATGTTTTCAAAGGGGGTGGAAAAATAATCCCAGAAAGTCAACTCGCCTTTTGGGGGAAAAAAAAAAGCACCTTTGGGACCACTTCTTCTTGGGTTAATGTGCCTGGCGTTTGGGGACTTTAAAAGGATGTGTGTTTCTCTCTTGCATTCTTTATATTTCACTATGTCCTTTGTTCAGTGTATTGGTATTTCCATTGTCTGATAACTGCCAGGACGCTTTTAATGTTTTGCTACAGCCGCCCATTCCAAAACGCGATATTTCACATATTTTAAAGGAATAGCCATGGCAAAGCAAGAGGTTAGTCCACTTTAAGCTCCAAGGTGGGGTTTTGCTGTTTTTGAAATGTGTTGCTGTAATCTGGTAGGGAGCATCGTATTTCCCTCCCTGCCTGGGCAAACCATTAAACAGCGTTTTGTTGGTGTCAGCTGACAGGGTGCATTGTAAATGGTGATTGACTGCAAATGGATGAACCGTTAGGCCGGCAGTTGCTTTTCCCATTGGGCTTGCTCAAAAACACATGGTTGTTTTGTTTTTTGTTTTTTTGCTTGGCTTGGAATAGCGAGGCGTACTTGGAGGGATGGCTGCTTCTATGCCAGAGGCAATCAGTTTGGGGGAGACTCGAGTTAACATTAAAAAGAATTAGTAATATATCATTTGCAAATTCATTTTAAAATCATCTGGAAACCGGAGCATGATTGCTGTGGATGATCTTTCTCCTCTGGATAGGGTAGGACTGGTGGAGAAATAGTTCTAATGCTTTTGAAAAGAGGATTCAGTCTGGTTCCTCCAGATGGATAATTCCCATAGCTCAATTCATCTCAGCGGGATTTACTAAAAGACTAAGGCGGCTAAGCTAAACCTCCCTCGTTTGAAGAAGAGAAGGTAACGGCCATGGCGGGGAGGCTTTTGCCTGGAAGCGGCTACTCGGCTCCTTCCTGGCTAGTCAAGAAACCCTGAAGTTGGGGATTTTTTGTAATACTAAAGAGAGTTTTTCCGCCTTTCTGCTCCCGGTGGTGAAGCCCTGCCAGCTACTTAAAGCGTTGGAAGACCACTTCAGCCGCCTCAGTGGAACTTCCCGCAGGAAAATGAGCCTAGGTTAAGAGAGGAGCTAGTAGAAGTTACACAGCCTTTTACGGGGGACCCCCACCCCAAAGGGCGCCCACGCGTGCTGCCGCACCCAAGCCCGCTGGCGTGCAGAGGAAGGAGTGCGGGATGCCAAGCAGACAGGAAGGAAAGTGAGATGCCCCTGCCCACCTTCCCAGTGAATCTCTCAAGAAGCGCAACGGCCCGTGTCTACACCACGTGAGGTCTGGATCACTATCCAGTGTAAAAGCATTGCCTTCCCATGTTAAGCGCTTGGATTAGGGATCCCCCCTTCCGAGTGTGGTAGGAAGACACCTCCTGAGTGAATGGGTGAATGGGTGAAACAAACTTTGCACGGGGAAGTCCCTACGGCTTCTCGGCTCCCCACCTTGCTTAATAGCCATGCACTCCTCGTGCCCTTGCCGCCGCTACATGAGATACTCAGATAATCATCCTTTCTCAGTGCGCCCCCCCACCTCTCACAACCCTTCGTCTTGCCTTTGTCTTGCCTTCTTGCCTTCTAAGCGCAAAATGCTCACTTCGACCCCCCCCCCCCCGGGTGGCAGGGCTGTAAAGTGGCAGCAGGGCCCCGGTGGCAGGACTTTAAAGTCCCGGTCCCGCTCTATGGCGGACTTCGGTGCGGCTTTTGCGCTTGCCTCACCGGCCATGAAGCTCACCGCACGTCACTGAGTCACATAACCACAGAAACATCTTTAGACAACAATGGTTCCCTCAGCAAAGAAACAGACAGAGATGCTCCCTATAGTTAGACATCACTGGACAGGGGAAATCTGTATCTTTAACTTTATCATGCCAATTGGAACCCTCTATCTGAATTGAGACATCTTTTCAAAGACTTACCTTGTTATTAAAGAAGGAAGATAAATGTGCCTAGATCTCAGTATCTGAATAGACATTGATTTAAGAACTGGTTTTTAATGTAGACATATTACAGTGTAACATTATTGGTCGTTACTTGGTATATTTACAGTTAAAAGTTCATACTTTCCATGGATCTACTCAATCATTGAAAGATATTTGTCAGACATCTAGAGCAGAAATCAAAGACAATGATCACAATCTCTTTTCATAGATTATAGGATAATATCTTTAATATCTAGTAGGCCAGGCTTTGTCAGTGTTTGATCATTTCTTATCTCAAAAAAATTCCTCTCTGAAATGTATTTTCCATATTTTTGCTTAAAAATTAAGAACACTTGAAACACTGATAGATATTGGCACTAAATTACTCCTTTGGTTATAATGAATCAGTCACAGTATCAAAAGCATTGTGCACCAAAGCTTTAAGTTATCTGTGGGGTAGCATAAATGTTTTATAACAGAGATCTGAAACCCCATCTATGAGATTTTAGTTCACAACATTTCATCAAAATACTCCCTGGAATTCTATATTTTTCTCAGAATAGTTTCAATTGTTTAAGAAAGCGGTTACTAAATTCCTTTTGACATTTCCCTTTAGGGAGATCTCCTGCTATCCTTATCTAGAGGTGCATGGTATTACTCTCCCATATCCTGTGGTATCACAAGGTTTTCACTGAAATTCTTTCCACACACAGGGCAACCCTGGAAACATTGAAGGACTGGCCCATGGAGTCTCTACAGAGGGTGGCAGCAGAAAATGGAGCTTGCGAGGGCCTCAGGCGCCTCCCGAGCTCCGTTTTCACTGGCAGAGGGTTGCAGGAGGCCATCACAGCTGAAAACGAAGCCCTAAAGCCCATTTTCATGGGCAGAGCACTCTGGCCTTCACAGGCGTACCCTGCATGAATGACATCGAGCTGGCCATGCCCACCTCTGGCCATACCCATTGCGCCCCCCCCAAGGTAAAGCACAATCCTGATGCGGCCCCCTAAATGAAATCGAGTTTTGACACCCCTGCAATACTATAATGATAGTGCAAGGATCAGTAGAAACTTCCTGTTATTGCTGCCAAATTATTCTGGTTTTAATTGAAATTCCCCAGAATTTCATCTGAAGATAGTAAAAAAATAAAAATAAAATAAAATAAAAATCTCAATTAACATGGCTGCATGTTTTCTGGACTGTGGGCTGTACTTGAACCTTGAGTGGCTTACTAATGGCTACATGCAAAGAAAAGATGAGTGAAACACAAGCTAATTTTTTTACTTACTACTTACTGTAATGAAATAAATACATTTCATATGCTATTCTTCAGGTAAGTCACATTAAAAATTCACAAATAATATACAATCACAACTACCTGTTAGCCCTTTTGATCCAAAGTGAACATGTTTTCTTGATTTGAACTCCCTTTCCTCTTTAATCATGTCTATAAATAGTAATTTTTAGTTAAGCAGACTCATTTGGTGTGTGTGTGTGTGTGTGTGTGTGTGTGTGTGTGTGTGTCTAAATTTAAGATACTTCTGTATTGAAAGTCAAGCCAATTTTGATACTGAGAAAAAGATATGCTTAGCATCATATGGGGCATTTACTGTGTGAAATTTCTCGGGTACAAACGAATGTTCATTTAGCTGGAGATGTGAACTAATTTTGTTTGCGCACATTTTCATATGACACGTCCTAATTCAGACTCCTAGGACAATATGGTAGTCAGGATGCAGCTCTGGACTGTGCTGTTCTGAACTGTTCTCAACCAAACATTTTTGTACAAATGTGGATTTATTAGAAAAGTTGACTGAAAAATGTGTATGTTGTGGAGAAACCAGCATATGGAGTGACTTTTTGTTCATATTTTCCTTTTAGCAAAAGCTTGTCCATTATTGATAAAATAAAAATAATATAGAACCAGTACTTTATATATGATTCTTCAAATATCTTTGATATAAAATGTTCACTTGGTACAAACTTCGCAAACAACAGCAATCTCCCAATACTTGAGAGAGAATCACATAGAAGGTGAAGACTTATTCTTCATTGTTCCCAATGCAAGACCTGAAATAAAAGTCCTGAGTTACAGAAAGATAGATTCCAGTTGTACTTCAGAATAAACTAACTGTAAGAGCAGTTTTGCAATGGAATCAATTACCTAGAAAAATGGTTGGACTCCTTCACTTGATGTGTTCAAGTAAGAATGCATGGCCATTGTCACGATGTCATTTAATTTGGATTTCTACTACTAAGGAGGAGGATGGACCTCATGTCTTGAAAAGTTTTTTCCAACCCTATAATGCTTATAATCCCAACACAGAAGCATACAACTCAGTGGTGGGTTCTGGATCCCGGTGCAACTGGTTACGGTTGCAACGGGGGCTAGGCATCCGCCATATGCATGGTGCAACACACATGCAGTGCACACATGCGTACTTACTTCCTGTGATGCTCCTGCACCAGCTCCGCAATGCTCCAACTGCTCGATGGAGTGTCACGCTGGCCACAGTACGCGCCATGTGCGTAAGCCCCAATCGGCTCAAATACAAGTGAGGAGGGCGGGTGGGTGGGTGGGCCCTCTGGAGCACCATACCAGAACAGTACCTGGTGCTCCCAGCAGGCACCAGTACGCCCTACCAGGGCATACCGGTCACATCCCACTACTAATGCAACTTAATCAGTTGCTAAATTTTTTGGCTTAACTATTTTAATGCTGCAAATTCATTTCATTTTTGAAAGATGGAACAAAAATATTCTTCTTGGATCATCCTATAAGTGGCAGAAGAGTAAAGAACAAATAATATTTTCAATTCAAGGGAGGGCTCTTCCATCACAGAGAGCTGTGAATATCAATCTCAGTTTGTTAAAGTGAGGTAAGGTTAGACTATACAGATGTATTTATCATGATTGAATACATTATACAATTTGGAAAAAAAAGACCTAGACCACTTACAAATCAATTCAAGAGACAGAATCTGAATAAAATTTGGAAAATTTCCTAAAAGTTTTTTCAAAATAGCAGTTCTTCACGATGGTGGACAGAATATTCTTCTGATTGAATACTTATGAAATTGACAACATGATTCTTCCATCTATTCTTACTACCTTTCTATAAATTTAGATATTTTCCAATGCTGAAAACCACTCTGCAAATTGGTATTTGATAAAGCTGTCAATTTTACTCTAGAAACAATTTGCAAAGCACTCTTGAAATTGAGAAATGTACAGGTTTCACCAATAATGATAATTGTGAAGATTAAATCTACTCCTTGATTAGGCAAATGCTAAGTAAACTAAAATCCTGGTTATTACCTTTCTTTATGACGGGGTGTATAGAAAATTTCTAATCTGGTTGAGTACAGGAATCAGCCTAATGTTCTCTGCTCAGTTGAGATCTGCCTTTTGACCTCAAATTTGTCAAAGTATTTTGGTGTAATTTTAGGAGGACACTCAGTTGCAATTGTTTTTGAGATGGAGAATACTTTATTTCCAAAAAAAATCTTTCTAGAGCTTTGGATTGATTAGCCATTCAATCATGACATTTTAAAGATGAATATTCCACTTTGAGACTTGTTAGATATAGTAAAAGCAGTAATCCACATACCTCTGAATTCAGGATATAGTTGGCAGTGTAAAAGACATGCATAGAAATATGTTCTGGAAAGCATATGAAGATTAACCACATTTTGAAATTTTAAAAAATGGTCTTTCAGAAGGTGCACACATCAGGAAGAATATAAAAGAATGCATGAAGAGTGTTCATAAAAAGTGACAACAATATTTCTGTAATTTTGTTTTCTGCTGATTTTGTGAACCAAAAGGTCAAAGAAAGAGGGCAATGACAGACTACACCAATCTCTAATTAGAATTTGCATTCTGGAATGGGAAAGCTTGCTTTAAGCTTTAATTCTGTTTAATCTCCTTTCAATTATATCATTTTTATTTTGCAAAATCCCCCATAGCTATTCCTTTTTTTTCATAGCAAATTCAACTTGCTCTCAATTCATAGTTCAGGGGAACACTAACAGATATTTCTCACCACAACCTACTCCTAACTTACATCTGCAATCACACCTTTTATATTAAAACTTTCATACAATTAAAAGAAAAGCTCAGAGCAAGTAATATAAATAAGAGGTAATAAAAGTATTAACGCTACCAGTATCGATTGCCAGGATTACCTAATTGGCTATTACTAGATCCTGGAGTTAGAAGGATTATCTGATTGGGAGTTAGTATATCCTAGATTTGGAATCAAAGTTAAGCTGATGGGGCTTAGCTTAAATTCGTTAACACTGCCTTGTCAATGGACTTGGATCTCTCAAGAGCATTTGCTTTCACTTCTCTTTTTATCAGTTTAAATTCTTTTACCTGTCTTTTCCATTTGAATCCATTCCCAATTAGATTTCACATCCAGATACACACTCTCGCATTTTTTAAAACTATTTTCTTCCCTAAGGTCATATTCCGACTTTTACCTTATAATGACGCAAATATGCACAGGCAACATTCCCCACCACCACCTTCCTCCATGACTCAGCCTTCATCTCAGCTCATCTCAGGCAGACTTAAGTTGTTCTTAGTGTACAGATGTTAAAGTAGTATTGCCTTCCACATTCAGACAGAGTTCACAAGTTATCTCAAGGGGATTGCCATTTCCTTGGAGAGTAGTCAAGAGACGTGCAATGACTGCCAATAGAGGCAGGATAAGGATTAGCAAGGAGGACAAGCTCAACGTAGTGCAGTTTTTCAGCTTGTTCAACCTTGGCCTATATCTTTTGACATACATGCTGACCATTCTGAATCTGCTTAACCTAAATTATTATGGTTGCTTGGGAATCAGACCATGCAGCTGTACTGCTGTAGCCACAGGATATGGCAAAATAAGTCAATATGGCAGCCAAATAAAAATGAACAGCTGTTAATATGTGTCACGCATGCATATGCAACACATGTAATTGTAGGCACAATGTTGATTGCACTGCCACCACCACCATTGCCTATACCCCATGAAACTCCTGTGCCCTTGTCCTTACTGAGGTTTACAGGAGTCTTCAGGACAGCAGTCTTAAAAGTTACTACTAGGGAACCAATCAGACAACAATGAAAACAAATGCATGAAAAAATTATATATATAAAGGAAAAGAATATTCCCAAGGAGCTGCAAAGTGCTATTGTTTAACAAGGAATTTAAAAAAAACATTTTCAAACAAAATAATGGAATGGGATTATAAAGGATGGCAGGATTGTAGTTTAAGTCAAAATAACCCTTCTGGTGCCATACATGTTTAGTATGGGATTTTGTTATCTACAATACTCAATAATAAAATGGAAGAAGCTTAGTGTCCTTTGAATGTTATATGATATTGTGTGCTAAAGGAGATGCAAATTGCAATGGCTTTCAACTCTAAGAAGCCCTTCTTCATTGATTCTCCTCCTAACCAGGCAAATGGTGTTTTGGGGAATATGTCAAAGCAGTGACAAGAGAACAGCTTGTGGGAAAACCAGCTCTTAGGAGAAAATTTGAAGGAGATGAAATGATTGCAGGTGGCAGGTGGCAGACAGGAAGGGTTAGACTTTTAAAATATAGAAGACAGGTTTTCAGAAAGGATGAAGCTAAATCCAGCTGATGGTAATAAGAAAAACTGACTTAAGATAAAAGGCAAGGAAGGTGTAACAATGGATAAAGAGAAGAAAGCAGGACCTATATTAATGGAAACATCTGAGCACTGTGAGCACATAAGCCAGGAACTTGGACATGGGAGCAAAAATGTGTCATAGACAGGAAAGTGTGGAGGGTGTGTTTTAGCTTTATTCAGCTCTAAATTTGACTCCAAAATAATCAAGTATCATGATGGAATACTTCACTGGTTACGTATAAGCAGCCCTGAGTTCAATAATATCTACCAAAATTCACTTTACAACAAAAAGAATTTTGGGAAGATGCTAAGAGGATAATTTTTAAGGTGCGGGAACTTTAGATTCTCATAGCTGAAATGTATATAATGGTATTCTGCTCTTTATTTATTAATTCATTCCATTTCTGTACTTCTAGGTGCTCAATGAGGCTTACACAATACTTTTCCATTTTATACCTGTGAGTTTACATTAGATGAGTGCTAGTGACTCATCCAAAGTTATCAGTGACTTTTTATGACTGAATGGGGATCTTGATCCAGCTTGCGTTTGGGGAATTCTGAGAGTTGAAGTCCACACATCTTAAAGTTGCTGAGAATAAAAAATACTTGCATTACACTACTCTGACTCATTGGAGGAATAACTCGATGAAGAGTATGTAGGAAACCTTGAGAATAAATTGTTTATATGCAAAGCCTTCTGGCATATCTTTGTCCTACAGGAGAGTTGTCAAAGAGCCAGAAAATAGATATCTGTGATACATAACTTGTTCTGCTTAGCTTGTGGAAGGAAAACTTAACATTTTAAAATATATGACATTTCCATAGTACTAGGGAAAATGTCATGACTTCTTCTGAAATTCTCAAATGCACAAGCAAAATTCCTGAACATTTTCAATTTTCCCATTTTGAGATATATTGTTTTAACTGAAACTTACTTATTAATCAATTATTGCTTTTTCACCAAGGTCAGTGCAATCTTCCCCAGAAATAAAATCTCATAAATACTTGGGTTGTGGAAATTACAAACATAAAAAGTAGTACTTCCACTTCTGAGATTATTGAGCATGGTGAACATAAATGAGTTCTAACTGAAGAGAATCCATTCAGTGCTTGAATCAAACTTGCAAAGTTCATGAAACAAAAAAGAAAAATCTACCCTTTTCTCTTTGGATTTTGATATCCTTTAAAGAATTTTGCAAAGTGTCTAGTTTTGCAACATGTAGGTATGTATGTATATCTTTTCCAAGGAAAACTAAGCTAATATCAATTTTCTAAAGTTGCATTTATTTAAAAAATCCACACTTGCCAAATAGTAGTTTGACACCTATTGCTTAAAACGAAATGTGATCTTATTTACGCATGATACATCCAAGAAAGTGTCTCATTAATTTACATTCCAATATTTAATGATCCAACCTTGATCAATGCAATGCTTATTTATAAATCCACAAAATATGAGGATATTTCTTCCAAGGACCTTCAGCTTGGATTCTGAGTTACTATTTTTTTAAAAAATCCCATTTTAATATTCATTAAATATGAATAACATCTCAGATCAGCAACTTAATGAGAGTTGGATCTTTCTGTTAGCATGGATCTTTCATCTTCCAGCTGTTAGAGGAATGGAAAATATAACAATAATTATTGGGTTTTGAAATAACAAACCCGCCATCCTGGGCCCCAATGTTTGGAAGCCAGGCTCTGCCTGTCAACAAGCCAGGACAAAGGTGAGTGGTTGGAGGAGTAACACCTCCTTAAAAAACCTTGGTCCGGCTGGTAGCACCTCGTAGGGCCCCTTTTCCATGGTTACAGGGAAGAAGACGGTCAATGGTTTTGAAGGTGGAAGAGGTCTCTACACCCCAATGGCAGATAAAGCAGCAGACCATCTCCTAGGGAAAAGGGAACTCTGATTACCAAACCTCAACTGCTTATGGCTATATCCACTACTGGGCTTCAGGAGTCTAGGCAAAATCCGGAGTCCGGGAGCAGTTCGTGACGTGTACAACCACGTTCTGGTAACTCCTGCAATGCAGCTGGAACCAATCGTATTCCATTGGACTATTTCAGCAATGTAGAGAGGGGGAGACCTGCTGTTTGGGTAACAGTCTATCCTCCATATTAATCTACCCAGGCCACATGATGGAGAGGACACTCCCGCTTTTACCTCTTTCCAGAGCATGATACCATAGTCTTTTGAGACTGAAGGATTGCCAATGCCAATGAAATGACAAAGGTAGAATTTTGTTGCATAACTACTCTAAAACTGCATTCTCTCATGCACATTTACAGGGAGGAAGCCCCAGTGAACTGATCTCAGCAGGCATGTAAAAAGATGTATTGTCAGTAAATTACAATGCTGCCCTTTCTAGAACCAGACTGCAGAGATATTAATTGGTTTATTTCATTATTTTATAATTTCTTTAAGTAAACATATGGATATGTGATTCACACATAGATTCATTAAAAATCCACTCTCTTTTCCTACTAGTGACAGCCCAGTAGCAGTTCTCAAAAGTCTTAAATCATTTTGATGCTCTGCAAATATTTATCAGGTGACCATTAATCAAATCTATGACTTTCCAAATCAAAACATATCCCATAATATTGAGCTCTGGAAATTCTCTTTAGAGACCAGAGACATTCCTTTGTCTTTAGGTTCCAACTTTGAGAGCCACAGTGAAACCCACAAAGTTCCTGAACTGAATGCACATTAGAACAGGAGTGTCAAACTTGATTTAATTGAGGGCCACATCAGGGTTGTGTTGACCTTGGGGGCCAGTGTGGGTATAGCCAAGGTGGGCATAGCCAGCTCGATGCCACTCATGGCAAGTGTATGCAGTCCTCCCAAGCCAGAGGTGGGTTTCTACCAGTTCAGACCAGTTCAGCCAAGTAGGTAGTAACTCGGCTGGCCACATCACCCGAACCAGGTTCTATCCGCAGTCCTGTAGGCTCTGCCATCTTGTTTTTTTTGCTTCTGCACATGCATAGAAGCAATTTTTTACTACTGCGCGTGTGCATGTAGTGCGTCCCTGAGTGAACCCACAGAAACAGAAGCTGGAACCCACCCCATACCCAAGCTTCCTTTTCACTGGTACAAGCACCTGGGCCAGTCCTTCGCTGCTTCCAGGGTGGCTCTTCAGACCAGATCTAAGTACCCCATTGGCCAGCCCCCGAACCTTGAGTTGACACCCCTGACTTAGGGGTGTCTACACAGTTATAAGGTAATCCTTGACTTACAATAGTTCATTTAGTGACTGTTCGAAGCTACAACGGCACTGAAAAAAGTGATCGTTGACCCCTTTTTCACACCTACAACTGTTGAACATCCCTGTGATCACATGATCAAAAATTCAGATGCTTGGCAACTGACTCATATTTTTATGTATTGCAGTGACCCAGGTCATGTGATCGCCTTTGGCGATCTTCTGACAAGCAAAATCAATAGGAAGCCAGACTCACTTAACAGCGTGACCCGTCAAATGCACGCCCGACAAATGCGTGCTGACAAAACTGCACCGACAAAACCGTGCCTGCCATCAACAAACAACATAGTGGGACGCAAAACAATATTATAAAGGGTTAGGGTTATAACGTTTTCGCCGTACCATTATGTTGTTTGTTGATGGCGGGCACGGTTTTTCTTGGTGCAGTTTTGTGGCACGCATTTGTCGGTGAACCACTTAACAGCCATGTTATTAACTTGACAACTGTAATGATTTATTTAACTGTGACAAGAAAAGTTGTACTATGGGGGCAAAATCCACTTAAGAATGTTCATTTAGCAATATAAATTTGGGATCAATTGTGGTCAGAAGTCAAGGACCAGCTGTATTTTTGTAAGCTGACAAAAACCATTTGGCAGTGAGCAGCAGATCGTTTGTAAAATAATGAGTGCCTTGATTGTACCTTAATAGCAGCTTTTTGTTATATTTTATTACCTGTGAATTTTTACTTATTCTGACACATCAGAAACAAATTCCATTTGAGGATCAGGAAAATGAGCATTGCTTCTGAATTAGATATCTGAATTTAATTATAACTCTTTTATGTGCCGGTGCTCGTGAATGGTTGTTATTATTTGTGGTAGCTAATAATGCTCTCTTTGCACAGGAGTACAAAACATTTATATACGTGGCAATATAAATCACACATAGTTCTCTTAGACTTTGTTAACATTAGAGTGAAAAATTGTTTCCATGAACACTAAAAAAAAATCCTTGTTGATTTCTCAAATTAAAATAAAGCCAAGAATATTTTTTTCTTCTCCTTCAGGAGCACTCTTAATTTCAAATTCTCTCTCTGGTTGAAAATGTTCAAATTACATTTCCAGTCAGAAATGCATTTATACTTTGTTTTCTTAGCTTTGTTTTTTTCCCCAGACTTCTAATTAATGCAAAAGAGAATGTTTTTCTATTTGGAATGGCAATGAATTATATATTGTTTTTATCTGCCTAGGAGGGAATAAATTTTCTACCTTCCACTGACAAGGAATAATACTTTCCCGAAGCTGTAAATTAGTTTGGATTTAGATAAAGAAAATAAATATTTCTCAGATTATTTTTTATAAATTCTAGTACTCAAGCTTGATCCAAGGGTTTTAGTATTTTTTTAAAAAAAACTTGCACGACACTATATTTTTGAAAACAACACACACACACACACCACCCCACACAAACCGGTGGTATTCAGCTGGTTCAGACCGGTTCAGCCGAACAAGTAGCGGCAGGTGAGTGGGCCTACTCCCCGGCTCCAAATCATCCGATGTAGCCTTGTTTTCAATGTTGCATGCATGTGTGCATGCCATGCATGTGTGCAAAGCACATGTGTGGAAGGCAGCACACATGTGCGGAAGGTGCACACACATGCACACACTCACAGTTGCAAACTGGTGGTAACCTAAGTGAATCCCACTGCTCTCTCCTTCTCACACAGACACACCTGTATATCTTCCTCAATCTCAGGTCCTCTACCAGAGGTTCTGGGGATTTGAGGGTCCTATGCAGGATCTTACTGTTCCTAGCATTTAGACCAATGGTGGGTTGCAGGCGGTATGCCCCGGTATGGGCATACCAGAGCCTGCCCAGAGCACCGGGTACCATTCCGGTACGGTGCTCTGGAAGGGCCACCTGCCGCCCGAGCTCCTTACCTGTCTTTTAAGCCTTTGGTGCTTCCGTGCACATGCATGGCACGTACAGCACCTGAGTGACGCTCCACCAAGCAGCTGGAGCATCGCGGAGGCTTGAGGAGGTGTTGCAGGCAGGTACGACGCATGCGTCCATGTGGGTGAAGCCAGGCCCGCTCCAACCGTACCAGTTGGAACAGGATCTGGAATCCACCACTGCATTAGACTTTTCTTGGACAGAGAGCGCTGACTGTTTTATGATCTGTCAATCATAAAGTCATACCAGCTGAATAAATGGTGATTTTGTTACATGGACAAAGGGGGTTAGACCAGATGACTTCTAATGCTATATCCAACCCTATGGTTCTAAAGTTTAAAAAGAACATAAGGTTAGGCAATATAATTTTACTCATAAAGAGCTGGGTCAAGACATGAGGAGTGGGTTCCGGATTATTTTTACTGCCAGTAAAAAGCTCAGGGATGTGCTTCGTGTGTGTGTACTGATGCGCATTATGCACGCCTGTGCAGTAGTAAAAAACAAGATGGTGGTGCCTACAGCGCCGCCAATAGAACTGGTTTGGGGGCATGATGGGCTCAAGTTACTACCTACTCGGCCGACCGGGCCGAATTGGTGGGAACCCAACTCTGCAAGACATGGTTTGGAATGATGCTTGGTGCTCTCTGAACTTTCTTGTTTTCTTGCAGACATTCATACTCAACTGGGTACCATCATCAGTGCTAGTAAGGAATGCTGTTTGCTGTCAGTTTATATGCTGGTGGCTGCCTGTCAGTATTGGTGAGGGTGATCTTAGAGATTCTTTGGTGAGCTGTTTTTCTGTTGGCTTCCTTTGGCAAACAGCCCAATGACAAACAGCCCCCAACCAAGAGACTCCTTTATTAGTTCTGGAATAAATGTATTTGTGGTAACTGCCAAGAAGCATTCTAAAGCAACATATACATATTTGGGATTCCTTTTTCACCTCCTCTAACCATCTTAAATTATGGCATCAGATATGTATGCTTGTGAAATACAGGAGTTGTATTTATTAGGAATATCACTGTTAATGAAGAATTTAACAGACACTAGATTTATTTGTATCTGGGCTATATAACTTGCTTCAGTTATTAAAATTCTGACACAGTAGAAACAAACTTCAACTTCACTCCTAAGAAATTCCACATATCTCCAAAGCACTCTAAGTGTCTTTCCCTTGTCATCCCCCAGCTATATGTAATGTACTAAGAACTGCAATAATATTTCACCACACTGTAGTGTTTCTTCTTACACAGCATAGCTACGGTTTGTGTGTAAATGCTATAAACAGGAGCTTCCCAATCCCATCACAATGTAAATACATATTTAAAAAAGGCTCCCAGCCTGAATATCATGTGATAATGTCTCCTTCTAATGTTCCATAGGAAAGCCACAGGAGGAAGGAGGGGTATTGCGACTGATTCTTTACAGCGTTCTTCAAGGAAGAGCTGTTTGATCACAGCCTGGATTGTATGGCTCTCAACGGCTAAAGACAAGGCTCCTGTAGTTAAACTTGATATCCTTTTAAATCAAAATATATTTCCCAAAGTGCACCAGGATCAAACAAGATTAAGGTGACCTTGCATCTTTCTATGTTGGAAAAAATCCAGAATACTTTACAAGAAGATATTTCAGCCAGTGGTTCTGTACACTTTGCAAAGTATCCCTTTGTCCTGCAGATACTTTTCTGTGTCTTACATAAAAGACAACCTCTGGAGAGAAACGGCTAAATAATTGATTGCCATCCTTCCTTTTAATTTTAAAACAGAGAAATAGAGACACACAAGAATTAAGCTATTTTCTCTCCCCCCCCCCCACCCACCCAACTCTTCCCCTTTCCTATTCCAACTGACCCATTGAAAAATGTTATTTCTGGACTGAATTCAATTTCTCTGAATTGATAAGCCAGAAAAAAAGTCGGAAGGTAACAAATTTAAGGCAAAAAAAAAGTCTCAATGAAATAAACTAAAATATCCAATTTTGATGTAGAGCAGAAGCACTGCTTACTTTTTAAGATGCAGGGACAGACACTTCTAATTTGTGGACTCACCATAGTGCAGCACTTACTCTTACCACTCTTCAGTCAAAACTTTTAAATTTGAATTAATTTCAATAGGAGTTTGACATTTTTAAGAGCCGTGGTGGTGCAGTGGTTAGATTGCTGTACTGCAGACTACTTCTACTGATCACTGGCTGCCAGCAGTTTGGCAGATCGAGCCTCACCAGGCTCAAGGTTGACTCAGCCTTCCATCCTTCTGAGGTTGGTACAATGAGGACCCAGATTGTTGTGGGCAATATTTCTGACTCTGTAAACCGCTTAGAGAGGGCTGTCAAGCACTATAAAGGGGTATATTAAGTCTAAGTGCAATTGCAATTGCAGTGTTGTAAGACATTGGAGTAGTAGGAAGGTGATCATCAGGTTCTGTCCACTCTCTTTGGCTAATGTATTTATAGAGTTCTTCTGTAAGATAACCCAGGACAGGCAGTATTGTTTATGCTGTCTTTAACTTCTGAATGGAAAGATTAGGCTCAGTGGTAGGATTCAATAATTGCTCTGCCCTAATGATTCTTCCAACAACCAGTCACCAAACTGCTCAGAAACTTAACTTGGTTCTCCTGAAGTGTTGCGAATTGGCTGAATCCCACCACTGGTTAGGCTTTTAATTATTCATTTATAATTATATATTTATGAATTATATGGATTATGAACTAAGAGCCAAGATGAAAATTTCTGCTACTCATTGACAGGACACGTTGCTCACAGGTTGCTCCTTAAAATATGAATCTGCAACAGCTGCTTGAAAGTTTGTGTCACTGCTTCAAAACCTTCCTGGGGATTTCTGGGTAAGTAGGCCCAGTTGACCTTGTAAGAAGACCCTGAGGAAAGTATATGGCAAGCCTGTTCCTGAATGATGATTGAAAAGGTCAAGGGGCTCAACATAGCTGGTCTCCAAAACAAATCTTTACATTTCCCATTGTGGCCAGTGCAACATGGTATTGCTTGATTTGCCTACTACTGTGAGAAGCAAGTTGTTGGCTTTGACTTATTAAACACAAGAGGCTTTCAAAATGGTTTACAAAGTTTCTTAAAAGTTGAACTCTAGTGTAAGCAGATAACAGTGGCTAAAAATAATCTTTATAATAAACACGGTGTTGACCGATCTAATTTTAAAACCTGTTCTGTGACAATGAAGTGATAAAAATATTGGTTCAGTAGCTTCAGTCAAGGCATAAGGGAATGTGTTATAATTACAATATAGATTAACAATCACACACACATGCACATATTTCTACTGTGAACAATGAAGTTCATAGATGTTATAAGGAGAAGCCGGGATGGAATTTACTAGGGTTCCCCGCCTCCACATATGTTAACCTGTGTAATGTGGAGTCTAGTCCATCTGTTTGAAGATCATGGTGTGTCCATGAAGTTATGTACTAGGTAAGAGAGGTAAGAAAAAGAGTTTGCTACTGAGAAGGGATGGACAAAGCTGCCAGTTTTCAGCTTCTTTTATGTTCAAATGATTTCCAACTTACATTTTTTTATTCTTATTTTTAAAATGGTAGATGGTGAACATTCCTTCCAGATAATTAATCCAAAGGATTTTCCCCTTCTTTCTGCAAAATTTGCAGCCAAGGATACAAGAACACTTGGCAGGAAGCATAAAGTATCAGCAGAAGGAAAGGATTTCTCAACCATTTGTCAAGAATGCTGAACTAAGCGAGGTGTTTGTCATAGTGGCCTAAATGGTTTTGCCAACTTTGAGCATGTTCAGCTGAAGGTGAGTAGATGCCCCTTCCTTGAGATTCATAATTTACATCTCTCCTCATGCATGAAGAACAATTTTTCAAAAGAGCTAGAGCTGTGCGGTGTGCAGCAGCTGACATCTTAGGCTGGTTGTGCCTTATGTTGCTACTGTGAATTACAGCTATTGTTCTCACATACAACTGGCAAAAGCATTATGGTTTTAGTACTTCTGTCCCTGATCTTTCCATCCAAGTTCTACTTCTACCGAGGTTCTATTGGCCATAATTGAGTAAATCCTCTTCTGAGTTCAATTCAGTTTCTGAGAACGACATGCACATGACATTGGCAACTATTTGGAAGTGGTTTATCATTCTCTTTTTCTGGAATTTCTTTTTTCCCATCAGGTTTCCAAGTGTAGCTTATATCCTTGGTATTTCCTGTTTGGTTTCTCAACCAACTATTTAACCAGATCTGGCCTTGCTTAGCTTTTCAAGATCATTCAAGGTCATCTAGAATGCTGCCTCCTAGCTAGGCTATTTAGGATAGGAAGTGTAAAACTGACTCAACCTGAAAGAAGAGGCAACAAGCCAAAATATTTTGAGTGGACAGAGTTCATGAGAAGAATGGAAGAACTGAAAACACAACTGGGCAGCAACAAAACCTGAAATGCCTTCAGCCCATCATTGATAATAACAAATGTTTGTATACTTTTAGTATAGTCAAAGTTTTTTCCCATCAAAATGTTTCAGTATATTATACTCACAGATGGCTTATCAAGGGACCACCAAAGACCAGGTACAGCAGTTCCTGCGTTATTGCACTAATAGGGAGAAAGCTTTTGATTTCATGGTTTAAAACAAAGTGACCCAGATATAATTACTGAAGCTTATTAATTTACTTGTTATGGGTTGGTAACCCTTCACAGACTATAGTGCTTGTTACAGGCAGAACCAAGAGGATTATAGCTTTGGTTTAGCACAGTTTGATTCTAGTCTGAAAATTGGAAGAAATGAAGCACTAAATTGCATGTTTTATGATTGCCTTTTATTAAAGAATAATTAATGTCCAACTTCAACAGTGTCAGTTTTGGAGCAAGTAGGTATGAAAACACTGGAATTTGGAAAAAAATGTGAACCATGCAATACATACAATACAATAGCAGACTGGAAGGCACCTTGGAGGTCTTCTAGTCAAACCCCCTGCCTAGGCAGGATGTATGGCTATGATGCAGAATTATTTGTAAAGAGTAAAGGTATTACTCCTTGTGTCCTTTTCGGCAGCCAGTCTTAAGGCAGAGTTTAGTGAGCAGTATGCAACTAGGTTTGCTTTCCTCTGCAGAGTATGTTGCACTATCGTGCTATACATAACTTTTGCACTACTTTGGGATTAGTTCCAGAGCTGATCAATCTCAGATTGTCAGTGGTTTTTAGGAGTTAAATCATTTTCCCCTGCTCTGGTACATAGGAAGCTTAAGTGAAGCTGATATTTTCCTCTAACTGGTTTGATTCTGCAGATCATTGATTTTTTGCAAGAGGGAACCCTTCCCTTCCTTGCCTTGTCCCATCACCTCCATCCTGGATTCAAACTGACTATAATTCTCTTCTTGCTCTCCTCAGAGAGGTTCAAAGCATTCTGTTATTATCTTCCCCTCAGATATCACAGTGGCATTTAGTGAGACATGAAAACTGGGCAGCTGGGAAGACTTTGGAAATTCATAGAATCATAGAGTTGGAAGGGTCTTCTTGTCCAACCCTCTGCACAAGGCAGGAATCCTCAGAGCATACCAAGCCAATGACTGTCCAAAATTTGTTTGAAATGGAGCACTCACTATTCTGGGAGGCCAATTGTTCCACTGATTAATAGCTTTCACTATCAAGAAATTCTTCCTTAGTTTGAATTTGAATCCTCCATTTAAGGGGGATATTCCCTTCTCAGGCACTATGAAACATAAATCCACTCCCTCTTCCCAATAACAGCCCTTTATGTATTAGAAGAATGTCGTCATGCCTCCCCTTAGCCTTCTTTAAACATACCAAGTTTTTTTTAACTATGGCCCATAGGATTGAGAATCCAAGTCCCTCACCTCATTTGTTGCTCTTTTATGTATTCTTTCCAGTTTCTCGGCATTCTTCTTGAATTTTGGTGGTCAGAAATAGATGCAATATTCCAGTTATGATCTGAATGGTGCAGTATAGTGCAAAACAATCACTTCTTGGGATCTTGATGTTATGCTTTGTTGATGCAGCCCAAGACTGCATAGGCTTTTTGGGCAGCTGCAGCCCACTGCAGGCTCTAAGTTTATCAAAATCCTTTTGAACCTTTGATCCTTTTGAAGCCTCTCATTTGCAGAGTTAGTAATACCCTGCTCCTATACTCCCCCCTCCACAAATTTTGGATCATTTTCTCAGCATCCCTTCTGTTCCCTCAGCTAAGTTATGTATAAAATGTCGAAGAGTGCTGACCCCAGAGCAGAACTACAAAGGACTTTATACCTCTCTCAGTATATCAGAGATCTATGAAGGATCACGTATTATATATGGTTGTCAACTAACTGCAAATCCATCTGGTTTCAGTCTTATCATGAAAGAAGTTCTGGTCCATACATACCCAAAGAGGGCTTATTCTTCCTCTTAGCTTTTCTGATTCATCCTTACAGATTTGGACTACTTTTTGATATTCTATTTTTGTTACATCATTCTTTCCCCACTTCTTAAATATTTCATTTTTGTACCTCAGTAAATTCTACGCAATTACATGGGTCTCAAAAGGTGTGCCCCATTTTCTGCTCTTTGGTATTTTCTTATTTTATTGATTTATTAAATTTATTTTCCACACATCTTGCTACAAGGCAAGTCTGGGTGGCTTACAACATTGAAAGAGATAAAATCAAAACCATAAGAATGCAAAATGATGATGAAAAGAATACCAAGTTATGATTAAAAATATTGTTTTAATTGGGGCTTAATTATCTTATTTTATAGCCCCCTGAACTGCTTTTCCTTTCATGGGATTCCTCCCATTTAAGGAATCCTTCCTACCTTTTCCTTTTCCTTATTGAAGTCAGTTCTCTTGAACTCTAGAATACTATTTTTCAATTCTCCCTGCCTGAGATATGGTGAATGCTAGGATCACATGGCCATTCTCTCCCAAGGTTCCTCCAAATTCTACTTCCACTCCCATTTCCTCCCTTAATAACAAGTCCATTAGTGCTTGTAGGCTTGGTTTCTTCTGCTACCTTTAGCTTCTAGATAAAAAAAGGAGTCTGCAATGTGGCATCAAGGACTTTAATATGTTTATAACTAACTTTATCCTCATGATTTTTCCAAGTAGAATTCTGCAAACGTTCAGACAAATCCCCCCATATCATACATGGAAAATGTAAATGGGACATAGGGTGACCAAAAGGCTTTTGCAAAAGTTGCACAATAGATGCAATAAAATTACAATTGAAACTCCTCCCTTTGTGTGTACAAAGAGGTGGAGCTTTGATCACCAAACGTCATCAAACATCTTGTAGATGTTGACCCCACCACACCACCCACAGATGCCCTTGGTGAGTCATTTTATTTCCTTTTCATTTAAATGAAGCTAAGGGGATTTTGCCATACCAAGACAGTCACAGTCAGAGGACAGGAAGCTGATTGGATGCCTGGAGGGCTCCTTTGCATTTTCTTAAGGCTTAACTGAAGTGAAAGTGGGCAAAGCATTAATTGACCCGTGGTATTCTGCATTCTGAAGTTGGCAGAGGTGAGAATGTCTGCAGGTTTTCAAATTGCTTCTGAAGGATTGTGGGGGTAGAACCACTGGTAGTGTTGCTGCCCATAATTGAGTGTTAGCATCACTCAGTTAGTGCTTTATTAATTCAGCTTCTTAGGGAATTCCCAGGATTGCTTTCATTGATTAGTTACATCTTAAAAGGTTTATTCCCTCTCACTTGATCTTGCAAACTGGGGTTTTTAATCTGAATAAACAATGTGGGAGAAAGGAGAGAGAAGACTAGAAATGTTACATTTCCCAAATTAATAAGTCAAATGATATACTGTACTTATTGGGGCCCTCATAATTTCTTCCTCTCTACAACTCTGGAGCTATTTTCATCTCAGAAGAGTTTTCCCTGCTGTTTTCATTTCTTAATGGGAACAATTGCCCTTTACTTCCAAGATTATTGCAAAAATGAATAAGACAGAGCTACATGTTATTTGGGAATAAATGTAAATTCTACGGCCAAGTTTTTAAAAGTGTTTTAACTGGGCATTTGAATGTGAATTAAAGTAAAAAAGCAAGCATGTACTTTTAAACTATTTAAACTGCAAGCTGAAACAATCCATCATTTTCTCTTGCCTTATTATAAACTTATTTTCAAAACCAAGATTTATGCAGCTTCTGAGAAAAAGTGAGTTTGTTTGGCAGAATCCCTATGTGTATGGTGCCAGGTAATATAGGTGTGTGTGTCAAATTTGGATGCCACCGCTAAAATGCAGCCTTAACAGTGCATGCGGTGACGGTTACCGTTGGTGAGGCAAGACCACAGCAGCGGCGAGAAGCCAACATCCCCAGCACTGTGTCCGACAGGCGTTTCACATTATGATGGACATAAACGCGAGACGCCTGCGAGACACAGTGGCGGGGGTGTTGCTCTCACCGCCGTCACGCTCCACCGCCTTGCCCCCGCCCCTGCCTCCTCCGACAAACAATCCTGATGCCCCGGCCTGCAGCCAGCCCAGCACACCGAGCCTGGACTCACCGCTCTTCTCACTCCTCCTCCTCCTCATCCCCACTCGGGCTGGGCTGGGTGAAGGCCGGGGCATCAGGATTGTTTGTCGGCGGAGGCGGGGGCGGGGGCAAGGCGGTGGAGCGCGACGGCTGCAAGAAGCATCTCAGATGGAGCAGGACACCTGGAAGACAAGCCGGCACTTAAAGGCATGCCGAAGTGCCGGCTGTCTTCCGGTTCCCGGCTCCATCTGAGATGCTCTCGCCACCGTCGCGCTCCACCGCCTTGCCCCTGCTCCCCCACCTCCTCATACGGACAGTCACAATCCTGCGCACCAGCCTGCAGCAGCCCGCCTGACCTGCTCCCCTGCCTTGACTCACCGCTCTCCTCCTCCCCGCTCGGTGCTGGGCTTTAAAGGGGTCTCCCCTCCCCAGCCAGCCAGCCCATCCAGCCAATTCCCTCCCACCACCACCACTGTGTCCAACAGGCCAGGTGTCTCGCGTTATGGCGGACATACATGCGACGACGCCTGCCTGTTGAAACACAGCGGCGAGAACGGTCCCTGCCGCTTCCGTGCTCCGCCCGCCTCACCCCCCTGCCTCCTCCAACACCACCGCTGTGAAGAAAGAAAAAAAAACACATAACAAACCTCACAATAAAAAAATATTTTTTTTATTAAATTACAAATTACTAAATTAAATTACAATAAATTTGAACCCCCGCCCTCCATCTGATCCACCTTTTTCCAGCTGTGGAACTCTCTCAACTCTCCTCTTGTCCACCCAACGTAAGCGTGCTAACATAAGCTCATAAGGCATGATTCGCTGCTCCCCGATCAGGAGGCAGGAGAATCAGTGCCTCTTTTGCATATGAAAGTTTTCGCTTGTTAACTCCTCCTTAACTTTTAAAAGGCGAACAATTCCTTAGGCAAAAGAGGCCATGAGTTCTCTGGCTTCCTCCCATAGTTAACACTGAGAGCAGACACCAAGCCACTGTGACTTTGAATCTGGTAGCAACTACCCTGGCTTTAATTATTTTTAAAAAAATTATTTAAAATTCTTCCTTTCCCTCAGGAGACTGGCGAGGCCCCGCCTCCCCTGCCTCTAGTGACTGCACATCCCTGAGCCTTAATGAAGGAAGTCCAGAACATAGAGGCTTACAAGGCTGTTTTTCTTTAGTTTCATATCTTGCACAGTGAAGATTCATAGGTTTGAATAAGTTTGGTGTGTGGTGGGGAGGCTATAGGAGCAGGGTGGGGGAGGAGAAAGGACACATCTCACAAAAGCAGTGTGTAGCAATGTCTGTCAGGGTTCCAAATAGCATCCAAACGTAATCAGTGTCCAAGGCAAAGTATTGCTCAAATTTCCGATTTATTAAGAGAGCCATGTTGGCACATCTGGGAAAAACCCACACCTGAAAGCTTCCCGGTTTTTCCCCCACCCAGTGGAAAGTTCAAGATCTTGCCCCTACACCCACAAGTCTATCACATGGTCCAATCTTCCACTGCAATGCTGGCCAGTTCCACCATCCAGTCCAGTCAGGTGCAGAAGTGCAAAGACAAAGGATGACCTTGGTTTTCTAGAAAGAAGTTTGTTATGGCTACCTAGCATTTAACTCCGTACAATCCCCCATCCCATTTTCCCACAATAGAAAATGCATAGTAGATAATAGAAAGTGTGGCAGGCCAAAGAGTCACAGGAAAAAGATGGCTGCAGGCCTGACAATGTCCTTGAGCACATTGTGAACATTGCTGTTCTTAGAACCTAGCTAGTAGGCACTTAAATGGTTATTAAGATATGGAGGAAAGACCCTTTGAAGATGGTGCATTGTCAGATCTGCCTTTTTGCTATGTGGAAAACTCCTATCATAAAAAAGAGCGCTTCATGATTTATACTCTACTCTCAATATTTAGTAAATTTTGCAATATCCTTCCCCCAGGAGTGGGGAGGGAATGGAGATTTGCAATATCCTTCCTCTGCCATGCCCACCACCCCATGCCCACAGAACCAGTAGTAAAAAAAATCTGAATTTCAGAACTGTCTTTTTAACATTTATTGTTAATTGTAATCAAATAATTATAATCATAATCCATTGTAATTGCCACAATCAAATCCCAACACTAGGGTTTTGCGTGTATAAAGTTCTATTCAGATCAGGAAATGAGGGCAACCTTGCTATAAAATAATATTTTGAGAGTGGTTGTGGGTCATAAGGAAAATCATGGGGTGTGACACTGTCTGCCTCTCTGTAACCTAGATTCTACAGTTTGCATTTGAGAGTGTAAAGAGGAAATCTTTTTCACCATGCAACTATTGCAACACACACCACAAACACACACACACACAAACACCACACACACACAGCAAACTGTGATTCACCTGAAATGGCAGCTCATCACTGTGTGAAAAACGGTTGGTTCTGGGGTCAACCTGAGCAGAAAAGAGTTTCTAGAGGTAAAGAAGAATCACGAGTCATCACTGACATCTGGTGACTACAAGGCATTTCCCGAGGCTTTCTTAGCAATATTTTCGGAAGTAGTTTGCTTCCCAGGGTAAGAGAGGGTGAACCGCTCAGCGTTATTCACCACCTCTGGTGTAAGGCAGAACTAGAACTCATGAGCTCCTAGCTTCTAATGTGCTCCCTTCACTTTTAAGCCAAACTGGATAGCAATTAATCTAAGCCCCAGAGCTCACTGTTAACAGCATTGCCAAAATGGCATTAAGTTGTTAACCTAATTTGTGATGCTTCTTCTCTGGCAACATAGTACTGCTACTAGGCATACAAAACCTTTGCCAGACCAATTCTTGAATACAGCTCATCTACACACTGTGTAGACATTAATACAATCGAGCATGTCCAGAGGTATTTCATCAGAAGAGTACTCCACTCCTCTGCTCACAACAGAATCTCTTATGCCAGCAGGCTCAAAATTTTAGGCTTGGACAATCTGGAACTGCGCCACCTGCAGTCGGACCTAAGCATAGTACATAAAATTGTCTGCTACAATGTTCTACCTGTCAATGACTACTTCAGCTTCAACCACAATCGATACAAACTTAAGGTAAACTGCTCCAAACTCGATTGCAGAAAATATGACTACAGCAACAGAGTGGTCAATGCATGGAATGCTCTACCTGACTCCATTGTTACATCTTCAAACCTTCACAGCTTCAACCTTAAACTGTCTACTGTGGAGCTCACCCCATTCCTAAGAGGTCCATAAAGGGGGCTTGCATAAGCACACCAGCGTACCTTCCATCCCTGTCCTACTATCCCCATTTATCTGTATTCATTTCCTTTGTTTATGTCCATGTTCATACTTGTACCTGCTATCTTGTACATGTTTGACAAACTAATAAATATATAAATAAACTAATAAATAAATAAATTTGAGTGATTAGTGGAAAATAGTATTACTTTTCTAACCTCCAGAAAACCTTGATTCCTTAATTATTTGGATCATGATAATCTAACCTTCAGCCTTCCAGAATTTCATGAGTTCTAGGGAAACATCTACATTATGTTTTTAAAAACATGTGAATCACCACAATACTGCCGGAAGCCTTTCTGCAACTGTGTTTCTCTGTCTCCCAGCTTGTAACTATGAAGTGAATGGGAAGGGCTGTCTATGTGAAGTTTTATATGCACTTTAGAAAGATCTTGATTATTGGGTTTGGATTTAATTTTCTAGGCAATGTCAGGGAAAATACAGTGGGATGCATTAGCAGCTCTCCTGAAGAGCTTACGTATAAATTCTTCAGATATAAATGCAATTGTTAGGAACATTTATACTTATAAAAATATAAATGTCATTGTTGTGAGTGCCATAACTTGCAGCCTCTCTATAAGAGAAATGCAAATTGCTTATTTGAAACTTTCCTATTATACAGTACGCTGCAGTTTACAAAGACCAGGGCTGATGAAGCCTATAAAGTTTTGATGGGGAAAAGCCACTGTATTAAATTGATACTCCACATTGTGTTTTTTTTTCCATCCTCTTCGCAATGTTTTTCTTTCCAAATGGGAATAAAAAGTGAAGCATTTTTCTAGGGCAATAAAGCTGAATCCCAATATTGATTATCAGTTTGGATAGAAGTGCATTACAAGAAAATAACTAAGGGCACAGATCTTAATTTAGGAAAAAGAAGAAACACATCTATTTCAGGGTTTAAAAAGACCCCCCTTTACCTGAGATTAAATACAGAAAAGCTTTCTCCTTTCCATTACTTTCCCAAATACTGACATTTCAACTTGCCCCCATCTTTATGGTCATTTTTCATTTGTCATTCCAGCTTTATTTCCCACATTTCCCTTGGCAACTTATATTTACCCACAAGCAAGTCCTTTTCTTTTCAGTTTTCATTAGATGCATTTTCAATAAGACACTTTGGCTTGCATAGGCTTGTAGTCTCTAGGCCACTAAATCAACATACACAGGAGATCATGTAGTAAAGTTATTCTTGGTATGTCTAACTTCTGACTGCATGTGAAGGAGACTCATCTATGAAATGTTTTCCCACTATTGTTCATCATGACAGCAAACCACAAAGCTGTTACGCTGTCACCAATTTGCAATTTGAATGGCATAAAAGAAAGGTGGAGAAAAAAACAGCCCAAACAGAAAAAAATTGGGCAGTCTTATGCAGTATTATCATGGGATTTAACCCAGTGGTGTGTTACAAATTTTTTTAGAACCTCTTCTGTAGGTGTGGCCTGCTTTCTGTGGGAGTGGCTTGCTGGCCATGTGACTGGGTGTGAGTGGTTTGCCAGCCATGTGACTGGGTGGGTGTGGCCAACTTGTAAAATGTGCTGAAACTCACTTAACAACGTTCTTGCTTAGCAACCAATATGTTGGCTCAGAAAATCTGGCATTTGAAGCATGCAAGTCTTAAAGCTGTCAAGTTACAAGACCCTTGCACCCATAACCCTTTAGAAAAAAAAACCCAGGGGTGTTCAAACTTGACAGCTTTAAGACTTGTGGACTTCAACTCCCAGAATTCCTCTTCTCGCTCTACCTCTTGATGATGTGTGGACGGGGGGGAGCTGGAACCGGTTCTAAACGGCACTGTAGATTTGTGGAACCTCTTTTATAGAAGTTGTTAGAACTGGCAGGAACCCACCCCTGATTTAACCCCATATCCTAATTCATGGATTTCAAATCAACATGTTAATATTCATCTTGTTTCATTCTGGAGGAAATATATCTGGCTTTTTTTCTTCTCTGGTATACCAGAGAGAACCATAGCTCTCATTCAGATTATGATTATTGGTGAAATCTTGGGTAGTTAGGATCCACTTTCCAGATTACAATGCATAGTAATTTCAAATTAGGAACAGAGTCTATAAAATAAATACAAAGTAGCAAACATACCTACTGTATTAAATTATAGTACCCTAGGCTTATGAGCCAAAGGAGCCTCATCAAAGAAATATTGTGTCCAGGAGGGTCTAATACCAACAGACATAATAAATCCTTGTTAATCATTTGTAATTCAATGTTGATCTGCTTGTTATCCATCAAACACATTAAGCTTCAATTCCATTACCTTGATCTAACTTAGTCCATAAGAACTAGATTGCTACACACCTGAAAGGCACTACAGCAGAAGTGTCAAACTAGCGGCCCGTAGGCCAGATGCATCATGTATAGGCCACTCCCACCCAGCTCCATGGAGAAAAAACATTGCAAAACATCATGTGACACCCATGCACTAGAGTAACTAAATTGTCTTATATTTAGAAGTGCTTAGGTAAACATAGGCCTGACATACGTGATTCTCAGTATTTTTGAGACACATTTAAAGGGAAGGTGATCTAACCTCAAAGTGTAGTAGTAGAAACTTATTGGTTTTTCCTTGGATATTTTTTTTTGAAGGGCCTACACATTTTCTCTTTATGGTTATTAATATCTTGGCTCCATAGTAAAACTTTGATTAGCTTTGAATGACAGGAAGACAACTCTGCTTTTTTAGTCATGTTAATGGAAGAATGGCAGCAGAAATACTTATTTGCTCAATGTTGTACTAACAGCTAGAACCAAGTAGTATAGTAAGAAGGTATCCCACAAATAATGGCAATCTATTCTCACTTTGTAACACTCAGTGGGCTACATATGTTCAGGCACTGAAATGATCTATACATTCAAAAAAAATAATAATCACAGTTCTTGCGATTATACTGATTCAGAATGAATGACACAAATTCTTCTAAATCACTCCCAGCCTTATAGATACAGAGAAATTGAGACATTAAAAAAGGAGGAGGTTAGAATTCTTTTGTTTAATATATGCCTTAAATATATTTTGAATTGAAATAATCATGTACCTTGTTAAGCATTCTACTTAATTTTCTATATAATGTGCATATCTCTAATGCTATCTAACTGGAAATTATTTCTCCAGCATCCAAAAGCTATTCTGGACACACACACACACCCTCAATTATCTTATCAGAACATTTGTGCTTGATATTTGATATTAAACATGTTTGGTATTTGATTCTTAATGTCTGACAATGCATTACTTTTGCTGTTCTTCTAATTTACAGATTGTTGTATAACCTTTTTGTGGACTTTCTTTTCAGAGCATGCCTTTACTCTAACCGGTTCATTTTATAAGTTTGTATGTTTTGAGCTGCAATCCATCCCATAAAATCTAAATTCAAAACAATTATGTTGCCATTTTAAAAGTGAGGTATAACAAATTTCTTAGCCATTGTTACAGAGGTGGGATCCTACTGGTTTAACAGCCAGTTCACTGAATGCGCGCTTTGGGTGCATGCTCAGTTCAGAGTATACTTACCTTCCGGATTGCTGCTTAGGAAGGAAAACAGCTGAATTGAGGCAATCCACTCTGCCACGTGACTCAGCTGAGAAGCTAAAGGTAGCTAAAGTGCAGGAATGGGCGGGCAGGACCATTTGCTCATGGGAGTGAACCGGTTCGCGCCCAGCTAATCTTCAGCCAAACCAATCCGAACTAGTAGAAACCCCCCCCCCCTGCATTGTTAGTTGGATGATCCTGAATATGTCAATTTAACAGAATAATTATATCCTAGAGAGGTTATGGAAACAAGTGTCTTTTCACTAACAAACATATTCTGGCAATAGTGGTTATCTGCATTATATAACCTGTTATATGTATTTGTGTACATCTATATGTATGTGACAATAAGCTCAAGCAAGTTTATTTTGAAATAACAATGGACAGAGCAAAATACTTGTTGGGAACATTTTAAAAATATTTAGTGAAGGGGCCAGGGGAATGCCAGAGAAGACACTGAGAGTTATGAATGATGACAAAGAGCTTAGCAAATCCTCTGGACACCATGGGACAATACAAATGTCTTTCCCAGGGCTGTGTCATCTTTCCTGGAAGCTGTTTGAACATGACTAACATAATGAATGATTGGTTGTGTGACAAAGGCTCAGTTAGACCTTTGCAGTAGTAGAGAAGGTCAGAAACTTGAAAGTAATTATTAGTTAGTAATTACTAGTTAGGTCCAGGGTTTTTGTCAGCTGTTCCATGCGCTTTGCAAAAAAATTCTCCAGATACTCTGTCCTAATGGAGAAATGGTATTTGACTTTTGCATTTGCTCTCCCTTCTACTGCCTTTGTACAGCTGTCAAATGATTGCTAAGTTGCCAAATGTTGCTGTCTAGCAGCTGTCTCATGGCCTTGATCTCCTCCGATTCAAGCAGCAATAACTTTTTGAACATGGCAACAGTTAAAAGAAAGAAAGAAAGAAAGAAACAATCAAGCAAAAGCAAAAGAAGTGTTTGGGTTTTGTTTTGTTTTTTTAAAGCAAAACAGGAATCTTCTGTAGGGCAACTTTGCATGGACCGGAAGCTGTTCTCAGCATTTGTGGCACACTAGGGTAAAAATAACATTTCGTTTAAATTCATTTAATTACATTGATTTTAATTACATTTTATTTAAAGGGTTTAAATTATGCATAATTAATGTGTTGATTCTCTCTGATTCCGTCTTTAACAATTGTCCCTTTCTGTCAAATTCAAAATGGCCATTTACTGACAACATTTTGAGGTCTCTGGGGGACCTAAAGCTTATGAGAATTGTGGACCTTGGGACCATGTTTATGAATGCAAAGAAGGGCTGAAATTCTGAAAATACGAAGGCAAGAAGAGCGTATGGGAGGCAGGGAGTAGAATAAAAATAACATGCTTTTGGTATTTTCATGCCAAACATTTTTGGTTACTTAAACAAATGTCATTTTCCTGAGTGCAGGGGTCATTTTAGACCAGTGTTTCTCAACCTTGGCAACTTGAAGTCCTGTGGACTTCAAGTTGCCAAGGTTGAGAAACACTGTTTTAGACTGTATGTTCTCATTCTGCAAGATTAGGAATATAGGAGGACATCTAAGAAAAGAGGAAATTACATCAGAGATATAATATCAGTGTTCTGTTAGGATGCTCATTATTGTTTACTGTAGTAACTGAATACGAAGTTGTTGATATGTAAAATTCATATTGTTTTGTACCATTCTATGTTCTATTTTGTTTATGTTTGCACAGTGGTTCAGTCTTACCAGGATCATCATACAAGAAAAAAAACCATAAGGTGCAATTCTTTGGTTGTAGTCCCCTGCCACCCACTTGGATGGAAGCCTCTTGCAATTCATGGGGGACAGAATAGAGTTTTAAAATGCAGGTAGTCCTCGACTTACAACAGTTCATTTAGTGACCATTCAAAGTTACAATGGCACTGAAAAGGTTTTTTTTTCACAGTTACAACCATTGCTGCCTTCCCATGATCATGTGATCAAAATTCAGATGCTTGGCAACTGGTTCAACTTATGACTCTTGCTGTGTCCCAAGGTCATGTGATCACATTTTGCAGGCTTTGGCAAGCAAAGTCAAAAGGGACACCAGATTCAGTTAACAACCAGGTCACTAACATCAACTGCAATGATTCACTTAACAATGGTGGCAAGAAAGTCGTAAAATGGAGCAAAACTCACTTAACAAATGTCTCATTTAACAACAGAAATGTGCAGCTCAGTTCTGATTGTAAGTCAAGGACTACCTGTACTGGAGAAGGGGGAGTGTTTTATTCCTCCTTACACATGGCGGGCGTGATCTGTATTGGGCAACTTGAACAATTTCATTGGATTAAAGTAGTTCTCAACTGCCATTCTGAGTTGGGTTAGTACTTCAACTCCCAGCCAGCAAGTTTGAGAAACACGGGACTAAAGTAAAATAGGAAGCAGTGTACATTTAAAGCACTTAATTGACTTATAATTACATGTCTGATGCAGATATCTATAGCTTTACATCTGTATCTCTATCATCTCTATCTGCATCTTTGATTAATAACAATATTGAAATTGGGCTGCCTAATTCTTGGCCAAGAAGATCAGGCCTTCTATAAATTCCTTAGCAAGCTTTTCCATAGTGCTATCAAAGTTAATGCTGTCAACCTTTCCCTCAGTGCTGACGTTATCACCTAAAATAAGAGTGCTGACATTTAAAGACCTGACCATGCAATTATCCCCATTCTCCTTTCCTTCTTTTTTCTTTTAAGACTACATTCCCTGGTGTTTTGTACTTGGTTTGATGAAAGTACAAGGTAGCTTAACAGGCAGTGAAAATTAGGCTACCATTGAGGGTGGGTATATTTTATTGTTTCAGGTTTTATATACCAGTGTACTAGGAACTCGCCAAATGGAAGCTATTTGGCTGAATTTTAATTTTAAATAAAAAAATATATCTTTGAGATGTAGGGTGCTTTTGAATCCTAAAATGGAAATGGATCCTTTTAAAGCCAGTATTGAGATGCTAAATTTATTTATTGTTATCCCATCGGTTATTAGGGGGCTAACAAACATGGTTTAAATGATTCGCATTAAAGCCTGGGTTAAAATGGCCTCTTTGAAGGTTTGGTATGAACTCATGTATTGGTACTATTTAGCCTAAATCAGTCTGCTGCAAGATTGAAGATTATGCACCATAATTCAACATACTGGACCATTATGGGATGAGAGATTTTGACTTCCTAGCAAGTAATTTTCACAAAGTCACCCAACTAGTTTTTTCCACACCATCCATAAATATGAATAAAAGTTCTGGAGGAATTTGTGAATGGGTGCATATGATTGTTTATGTGCCCCCAAGTCATTTTCAGCTAGCAACTATGTGCAGGTAGCCCTTGCTTAATGACAGTAATTGGGTCTGGAATTTCTGTTGCTAAGCAGTTGGTCATAAAGTGTAATATCACATGACTGCATTACTTAGCAGTAGCAATCCCAGCAGTCCCCAGATGTCATTGTTAAACGAATTGCCATGAGTGGTTAAATGAGAACTTCACATGAACATGTCTTCTTGCTGGCTTCCTTCCCCATTGACTGCTTGTGGGAAGCCAGCAAGGGAGTTTGGAAATCACAATCGTGTGACACATGGTTGTTGCACAGCTCATAGATCTGGACAGGCTGTCAAACATTTGGATCACTATTGTGTAACTGAGAAGGAGCTGGATAGGTCACAACTTGAAGTGGTTGTGAAGCAAGGACTACCTGTAGAGAGATTTCTCCCTAACCTGTTCTTTCAAGTCTACCAATGGTGCCCTCTTTGGCATTGTAACTTGTTCAATAATGAGATTGGTGGGAAATAAATTTAATTAAGTAAATGAAACAAAATCAATGTAGCTTGCTGCATATCACTTTCCTTCCTTTCCCTTCCCTTCCTTGCAATAGAGCCTTTCCCAGAGAGCTGGGTCTTTTCATAATGTGTCTGAAGTAGAATACATTGAGCCTGATCATTTGTTCCTTGGGTGATTGGGTTGATTTGTTCAATAATCCATTTGTTTGTTTTCTTGGCTATCCATGATATCCTCAGGAGTCTTCTCCAACACAAAAGTTCAGAGGTGTGAATACTCTTCCTAAAACAGATAAGAGAAGAAGCCTTGATCTAAAGAGCACCCTTGCTCTTTTTTCCATTTTTAAACATGAATGAAAACAACAATACTGACCAGAATTAACTTAGTTAAGTAGGCTAGTTGAAAATGTAAATTTAAAGATTTTTAATTTCTATATAATCATGCCTGAAGCCACATATAGGCTCCTCCAGTTCAGGGGACAGAATACCAGCATGTGGCCTTTGTCCAAGGCCCTTACTTGCATCAGATTGCCCCATGGGACAATATATTTATTCAGCATATGTTTCTTCATAACTCACTGAATAGAACTTTGCATAAAATTGCCATGTCACCATGCTGCCATGGGATTGCCTTAGCCGGAGCTGCTAATGTTTACCAGGGTGAATAGCAAACATTTCATGAAAGGCAGGAAGAAACATTAGGGTTATTCTTAGCAAGGGGAATGGGGGTGGGGTGGGGAGAGAAGACTGGCAGGCATGTTTGAAAGGCCTATTGTATCACTTACACAAAGTAAAAAAAGTTGTAATGAATGCTTCTTTCAGTTCCTCATGGGTAATGTCCAACTAGTGATGTCCTGAAACATCTTAATACAATATAGATGACCTAGGAATATGGTGAAAGTTGGAAAGTATGTACCATACACTAATCAATGAATCAGACAACTTACTGTATTTGAATGGGAACTATCCCTGCTTTTCACTTCTTGGGCTCCTATTTCATAGATTGCGTGCTTCTCTAGTGTAGTGGGTGAAATAACTCAATTTCCCCCCCCTTTCCTTTCCTCTCTTTACACAGAGAAGCATTCAAAACCTTTTTCCCTTAAACTTTAATTGATCGTGTTTCCCAAAGCACCATTCACTCATTTCTGAAAATTAATTGTTCTGATTTCTTGGCAGGAAAGAAACCCTCCCTTCCTTTCCTATATTTTCCCTCTGTATCAATACAGATACAGATATTTTTTGCTGCCGATTCATTCCTGATGTTCTTCATTCTGCTCAGCAACAACTCACTGCGCCAAATTAACTTTTGCCTTTAAAAAAAAAACCTTTTCTTATTCTTTGGCTTTTTTTCTTAAGAAAAAAAGTATATGCTACCATGGCAATAATGTGAAAATGAGCCATTGGGGTTGATTTGAGTGGATCTAAACTTTTGAAAAATTGCTTAAAAGGACAGGAAAGGAGTATAGAGAAGGGAGAAAGAGAGAGAGAACAATGTAATGAAAAGTGGGACAAATAGATGGAAATGCATCTGTGCTGACATAATTCCCTTTTTCCCACAGTGATCATTCAGCTGGGAGACTCCAATGTCCATTCACTGTCTTAAAGCTAGCTTTTCAGAGCCCAGTGAGACCATCTTCCCTTGCCTGAATGCCTTTTTTGTTACAAAACAGTGAACTGTTTCTGAAGCCCTGCATAAAGGAGGTGAGTAATTCATTTCAGTTGCCAGGAAGTCTGAGCCACTTGTGAGCTAACAATAGCAAACTTTATCTTCTCCCCTCCATCCCACCACCCCCAGCTGAAGGTTCTTGTAGAAGATCCAAATGCTAAGAAAGGCCTTTGCCTGTCCTACGGAGAGGTTATGGTAATATTTTATACATCTTTTCCCATTAGAACATAGCAACATCTACAGCTCTGCCAAGCAAGACAAGCAATGGGCAGAATGAAAATTGGGAGCGCTATGTAGATAAATTTTAAAAGCAGGGTTTCTGTAGCCTTTTAAAAATAAAAAAAGTATCAGGAATGATTTGGGATCGTTGGTAGAAAGCAGACGACCTGAACTGAGACACAATTTTGTAATGAATCCTTAAACAACTGCCCTGTTGTTTTGTTTTCTTTCTGTATTTGAAGAATAATGTCACATATTTTTAAATCTGGAGATTTCCATCTTTCCTATTTTTCCTTGCTCTGTATAGGAAGGACTGTTCAAAGAACAGAAGGCAGAGTAGAATCATACAACAGGTATAGGAAGGAAGGAAGAAAAAAAGAAACAAAAAAAGAAAGAGAAAAAGAAAAAGAAAGAGAGAGAAAGAGAGAGAGAAAAGAGAAAGAAAGAAAGAAAGAAAGAAAGAAGAAAGAAAGAAAGAAAGAAAGAAAGAAAGAAAGAAAGAAAGAAATGAAGAGTTAGGTTAGTGGAAACACTGCTGAATGGATCCAGAATGGTATTTGATCTGGCTATGAATAGGAATGATGTCACTGCAGTACTTTGTTGATCAAGCCACCCAAATTTGAGACCAGGGGTTCTTCTAAAGAAAATAGGGAAAACTCATTTTTCTAGGTTATTGGCATCTGCTCTGGAAGGCACATTCATGGCAGAGCAAACTCAGAGTGCTACCAGTGTCTTCAGAACTATGAAAACAGCCTCCTTATGTTTAACACTCATGGTAATAGCCAACAAGGTTGCAATTCTTTTTCAACCTGTCTCTTTAAATTCTCTGGCTGGATCTGAAAGCAAGACCTATTCAACTGGCTCTTTGCTGCCTTTGGCTGGTGTTCTGTCCCCATGGTGCCTTGAAAGAAAACTTTAGAAATGCCTGGGCTGAAACAAAGGCAGGGTTTTGGGGGACTTCCACTTAGCCAGCTATTAATTAGGACAGGAAATGGATTCAAATAGCAATACAGATACAAATGAGTTTGGGTTTGAAAACCAAGACAAAGACATACGTACTCAGTTGGCATTCTTTTCACACACTGGGAACAGGCCCTTGACCTAAACTAGCATTTCTAATTATGCTTCTGATAGGAATCAGATCATTATATGTCTTGCCTATTTATGCGTGTATTGAAGGCTGGGCTGTTTGCAGGATCTTCCCCGTCTCCCTCACCTGAAGAAGGAGTTTGCTTTTCAAATATGACTATGGTCATATTTGCCCAGGTTATTGAAAGAGGTGCTTTTAGAAACATGATCTACCCATAGCAGTGGTCAGCAACCTTAAATGCTCAAAGAGCACAAAGGTCCTAACCAAAGCCCTCTGTTCAATTTTGGAGCCAACCAGACATCTGGTTCCCCCACAATAGAGAGTCCTCCTAGTATGGTGTTCTTTTTCCTCTGCTGACCAAAAGTCTGGTTCTCCCTCACCATAGAGTCTCCTCCTAGCATGGCATCCTTTTTCCTCTGCTGACTAGAAGTCCGTTTCCCGCACTATAGAGTCTCCTCCTAGCATGGCATCCTTTTTCCTCTCCCTGTCCTAACCAAAAGCCATAACCCTATCAACTGTGGAGATGGCCAATGACAGAGAGCCACAGCAGAGGGATGAAAGAGCCATATGCTGCTCCAGAGCCACAGGTTGCTGACCCCTGACCAAAGGTGGGTTCCTACCAGTTCAGCTGAACCAGCAATAGTATGGCGACATGGGTCCCTGGAACTGGCAGCAACCCAGGCCTGCCATGCCCCTGAACCGGTTCTCCAGTCAGCACCATTGGTGCCACCATATTCTTTTTAAGTTCCATGCATGTGCAGAACAAGTTTAATTAAATTGTGCATGCACGCATGCATCTAACACACACAAACCAGCAGTAAAGCCAGCTGGAACCCATCCCTGACCCTGACCCATAGTCATATCCTCCTGTTGGAAAATAAATGCCCTGGTTGTCCCAGCTTGGAAGCAGTCACTGATGCTGAAAAGAATAGACATGGAAGCAGCTGCTACAAAAGGGATCCTTTAATTCAGGAAGGCAAGAAGAGTAGTGACACAGCTCAAGCATTCCTGGGTTGCAAGCAAACTTGGAAGTGTGACTCTGAGCCAGTGGTGGGATATGACTGGTACGACCCGGTACGGGCATACCAGTGTCTGCCTTGAACACCAGGTACTGTTCCGGTATGGTGCTCCAGCGGGCCCGCCTGCCCACCCCCCCACCTTACCTGTATTTGAGCCAATCTGGGATTACTTGCACGGAGCGTATGACACCTGTGCAATGCTCCACTGAGCAGCTGGAGCATTGCAGAGCATTGTGGGCAGTAAGTATGCAGGCATATGCTGCGCGTGTGCTGCACACGTGCATGTGGTGGACGCCTGGCCCCATTGCACCATACCGGTTTGCACCAGGATCTGGAACCCATCACTGCTCTGAGCTTTTTATTCTTAATTCCCCTTTGAAGCTTCTGCAGCTTGATTGGTTTATTTGTGTGTCTCTAGTTAAAGCGATTGCCCTGGACCCTGTCTTCCTGCCTTAATGGGTTAATCTTGTTCCTGGGGCTTTGTTTTTCCTATCCTGGGGCTTAACTCTGCCAGGAAAGAGGAAAGGGGGAGTTCCAGGTGAGTTATTCTTAGCCTGATGCCATTATCTTAATGGAAGAAAAACTATTTTTAAGAAGATGTTGGATAACCATTTGTCTGAAGTGGTGTATGGTTTCCTGCCTAAGTAGGGGGTTGGACTAGAAAACCTCCAAAGTCCCTTCCAACTCTGTTATTCTATTGTCAGCTTTGGTAGCAGGGGCTGCTCTGTGTTATTCTTTCAGCTGGTGCTTTTTGGTTTTCTTAAAGGGGGAAGGGTGGGCTTGAGTTTCTTGGCAGTTTTCTGAGGTTTCTGGTGCTATGAGGTCCCTGGCACTGTCCCCCTGAGATACATTTCCCACTCTCCCTAAAACACTTTCCCCCAATTTAAGAGCTTTATTAACCTATTAGAGAAAGTTCATGCATTGCTGCTCTGGTGGGGTTTATATAAAGTTAGCATTTCAAAAATAGACAATGATATGATTAATAGACTTGATGTTGGTGCACAGTGCAGAATGAGTCCCTTGGTGATTAAATAACATCATCATTTGACTTCTGTCAGTGTGAAATTCCATAATGTCCTTGCTGTTTTGTTGAACTGGGAATTCTGCCTCAAGATAGTTGCTCTTTTCAAAACTGACAAGTCCTAGAATGAAAGAAAGAAAGAAGGAAAGAAAGGAAGGAAGGAAGGAAGAAGGAGAAAAAAATGTACTAACCAATCTAGTGTTTTGCACACCAGCTCATCTCCTGACAAAGAGAAAGAGGTCTTAGCTGGCTTAGAAACTAGGTCTTGAGTAAAGGAAAAGACAAGTCATATAAATAAAAAAAACTAAGCTAAAATAAGCAGCTTGGAGTTATTTGTTTAGTGTATTTTTCATCTAACTTTTTGAATTGCTAGCTTTTTTCTGGATGAAGAAATAGGGGAAGCTTTCCTACCATATTCACCTCTAGGTGTTCCACTTGGTCTAATTGTAGAGGGAATAAATTCACCAATCCACCTTAGTAAATTTCACATCTGAATCATATTGGGTGATGGAAAAACCTGGCCCCCTGGAATTTCTTTAGAGGTGTTTATGCCTTACTTCTTACCAGTGACGTGCGGTGAAGCTTCTGGCTGGTGAGGCAAAAAGAAAGCGGCTCCCCCCGCCCCCGGCAGCAGGCTGGAGCGAGAGCCGCAGAGGCGAAAGGCGAAGAGGGGTCGGAGGGTGTTCTAAGAGGCCCCCTCCCCTTTTGGCACTCCGCAAGCCAGGCCCGCAGTAGCAAGAGGATCCGCTCCGCTTCTATCGCCCCCCCTCCGCTCCAGAGAAGCCGGCTGCAAGCGAGTCTCCACAAGCCCCAGTTCCCTCTCCCAGCAGTCCCAGGAGGAAATGGGCAGCCCCGCTTCCCTCCCCGACTTTCCGGCAATAGAGGACAGCATTCCGCTCCCGCCGCTTTCTTCCAGAGCTCCGGCAGGCCTGCTGAGGAGGAGCCCGGACAAGGCTGGAGCGAGAGCCATGGAGGCAAAAGGCTGGCCACTCGGGGCTTGGAAGAGGGAGCGGAATGCTGTCCTCCACTGCCACAAAGTCCGGGGAGGGAAGCGGGGCTGGCCCGTTTCCTCCTGGGGCTGCTGTGATACGGAACCGGGGCTGCAGAGACTTGCCCGGCCGGCTTCTCTGGAGGGGGGGGTGATAGAAGCGCAGTGGATCCTCTTGCCGCTGCAGGCCTGGCTTGCGGAGTGCCAAAAGGGGAGGGGGCCTCTTGGAACACCTTCCCACCCCTCTTCGCCATTTCCTCCTGGGGCTGCTGGGAGATGGAACCAGGGCTGCAAACACCCCCCCACCCCTCTTCGCCTTTCGCCTCCGCAGTTCCTCATCGTCCCCTACCTCCTCCATCCCCACCTCTGTGTCCGCCAGGCATCTCGCGTTTATGCTCGCCATAAACGCGAGATGCCTGGCGGACACAGCGGGGGGGACGGAGGAGGCAGAGGGGGTGAAGAAAGGGGAGAGAAGGAGGAGGAAAGGAAGAGGGGAGCAGGATGGGGGGGAGAGGGCTGCCCTTCTCTTCTCAAACAAACAGGCTCCCCTCCCTATGTCTGCTCCTTCCCTCTCTTCTAAAGCAAATTCTCTCTCAAATTGAGAGAGAGTTTGTTTGAGTGAAGTTAAGAAAGAACACACACACATACACACACACACACAGACAGACAGACACACAATAAAAATAAATTAAAATTACTTAAATTACAAAGAAATTGAATTCCTCCCCCCTGCCCCCTCCCTCTGACCCACATACCTTCCAGCTACGCCAAAATTTCAGATTCGGTCTAGCTAGGCTCCAGGGCCAGGCAGGCTAGATAGTGCTCCTAGAGCCACCACGTGCCCTCTGCAGGAAGAGGCCCGAGAACGATGGGCCTCATTTGCATATATTTTTTTGCTTTTTAACCCTTGGTTAACCCTTAAAAGGCAAAAAAAATCCTTATGCAAAGGAGGCCCCGAGTTCTCTGGCCTCCTCCTATACTTAAACACTATATACATTCCAAATCACTGTGAGTTGAAGTCTGGTAGCAACTAGCTTGGCCTTAATTATTTTTAAAAATCTTTAAAATTCCTTCCTTTCCTGGGGAGACTGGTGAGGCCCCACCTCCCCTGCCTCTAGTGAGTGCACGTCGCTGCTTCTTACCCTGGACAAGAATCTTGCAATCATAACAAATGACCATCAAATTTGCATCACGTTTGCGTCCCTCAAGAAGATGTTTACTTACCATCCAGCGACACCTATGTTCCTCTGATGAGTACCTCTGATGAGTAACTTCCTTCTAACATTCAGACATATTCTGCTATTTCCATCAATAGTTTTTACTTTGGAACAACAAGGGTTTTTTTTACTTTGTTTTCAATAATTCTCCAAGAATTTGAAGATGTTTCTCCTTAATTCATAGTTATTTGTTTTTAAACTGTTGGCCTTTTGGGTGAATGACATGTCAAAAAAGTACTGTATATACTCGAGTATAAGCCTAGTTTTCAGCCCACTTTTTGGGCTGAAAAAAAGCCGCCTCGGCTTATACTCGAGTCAGTGAAAAATTTGCCTGAAATGGAGGAGAAAAAGGGGCGGGGCCATGCCGCTGGGTGACACTCGTGAATGGCCCAGTGCCCCTGTGAGTTTCCCCTCCCTCTGTGTCAGTTTGCCGCGCAGCGCGCACCGCACCATCCCCCCTCCTCACGTTCTAATGTAATGCAGGGCTGTCTTACGATTCCCCTTCCTCCCCCTCCTGCCGCTCTGCAACGATGTCCCACCTCCTCCTTGTTATGGCAAGCAGCCACATAGCGATGTCCCACCTCCTCTGGTACAGTGATCCAATGATAGGAATCACTGTGCCGTGTGTCATAGGAGGCGGGACATCGCTCCCGCAGCTGCACGGGACATCATCATCACAGCGGGACATCAGCATCATGAGGTGAGTGAAGTATTTCATTGAATACACCACTAGTTTACTGTTTTTCTTTGAAATAAATATTCAAAAACATTATTGGTATCTATTTTTATTTTTGAAATTTACCGGTAGCTGCTGCATTTCCCACCCTAGGCTTATACTCGAGTCAATAACTTTTCCAGTTTTTTGTGGTAAAATTAGGTGCCTCGGCTTATATTCGGGTCGGCCTATACTCGAGTATGTACGGTATGCAAGACCAGGACAAATACTTTTTGCTTAAACCTAAAAGTAATTATGGCAGCATGTTGTTAAATTTTAAGTGGATTAATTGAAAACAATATAATTCTCCATTTTACAATATTTTCCTTCTCTTGCATTAAAAATTATGATTTGATGGAAACTTTGGCTGGACATTTTGTCTGGACAAATGTGCCCTTTTCTCTTTTTATTATTATTATTTCTTTTTAATTTTCTAAACTGTCTGGAATCATTGGAGTTGGGTGGCCTTCTAAATCTAATAAAAAATAAAATAAAGAAAGCAAGTCATTTTATTTATTCCTCTTCAACTAAGACCACACACAGAATTATCAGCCACTCAGTCAGCAGAGGAATCATATTGTTTGGTGTCAACTCTTTATAATGTCTATGCAACTGATGCCAACTACTGTGGGAGTAATTGTGTCCGTACATCTCAAATATCAGAGGGGAAAAGAATATAGAAAGCTTTCCCTCAGGAAGATGTGAACCCAATTTTTAGAGACCACTCTTTGTTTTTGACTAAGGAAAAACCAGGAAGTTATTTTCAAGTGGCACACCAGGTCACATCCTTGCCAAACTCTTGTTCTGACTTTGGCTTCACCAAATCACGAAACAGACTCCTTATCCTGAAAATAACCCTTTTTATTTGGCTAATGTGAATTCCTAGCATTCACATCCAGCAAAGACCCAGAAAATAGTCTTTCAAGGGTGAATTGCAACAACAGACCTTATCAGTCCTTGGATAGTTGCCAGACTGACAACTTATAGGCACAATGCTGCACAATGAAATACTTGGCAAGGAGTTTCTGTGAGGCACAGATTCAGATAAGGCAAATCTTCACACTAATAAATCTTCTGCAAACACCACTCCCCTTTTGCTCCTATTTATTTCCTATGGGATGGCCATTCAGCATCCATTTGCGCCTGTATTGTCGAGTCAACCCCATGTTCTTTAATTGTTCCCTTCTCCTGACAGCTCTGTGCATGTGCACATCTGGAACAGGCTCCAGCTGTTCTTCTGCCCCACTTATCTCTAACTCCGAGGTAGCTGATAAATGTCAGATGCCTCTGGCCCCATCTCTGCCTCCGACACAGGGCACTCCTCAGAGCCTTCCCCAGACTCCAGGACTGGGCCATGTTCCTCCCCAAACTCCTCACTGTCTGAATCTGTCATCAGCACTGCTGGCCACTGGTGGGCCACAAACAACTCTTTTAGCCTAGTGTATTATGTAGCTCATCTCAATTTGTCAGGCTATGATACAATGTGTTATTTATTCTAGAAGACTTTCAACAATAAATTTCAGATAAAAATTACCTAGTAGTTTATTACTCCAATCGAAGTCAAGTGTTTGTAATATCAAATAAATTCCAGTTATGGATTTGGAGAATATGAACCAAATTTATAGAAAGTCAATCCAAAGATTAATTCAAAATTCCTCTTCATTTGGTATTTAGAAATCAATGAAAGTTGTTAAGAGTGAATCCAAGGATGGCTCATTATTTGAACTTACATGTGAAACAGCACCATACTTTTAATTGAAGAACATTCACACATTCAGTTTCAAGTCATCAAATATGTAGCAGCTGAGTGTCCCCGGGTAATGTAACAGAAGTATGAACTGATGTGCCATGACATTTCTTTCCAAGGCTTCCATATGAATTCTGACTCTATTTATTTGCTGCATTCTGCTTTAAAGAGCCAGTGCCATTTAATAAAAAGTACTTATTATTACTCCAGCATACCTTGAATGTAGCAAGAAAGTATTTTTAGAACACCAGATGCCAGTGCGTATATAGGTCTGTTGGGTCTCTTTGTTTCCTAATTTGACGGTCTGAGTTTGCTTTTTTTTTAAAGCAAGGAATGAGACAAAAGCTGTGTTGTTATAGATGCAACAGAAGTTAAGTACAGGTAGTCCTCCACTTACAAACACAATGAGCCCAAATTTATGTTGCTAAGTGAGAAATTTGTTAAGTGAGTTTTGTCCCATTTTACAACTTTTCCTACCACATTTGTTAAGTGAATCGCTGCAGTTCTTAAATTAGTAACACGGTTGTCAAGTGAATCTTAACTTTTCACTGCTTTTCAGAAGATCGTAAAGAGGGATCACATGGCCCTAAAACACGCAGCCATCATAAATATGAGTCAGTTGCCAAGCATCTCAATTTTGGCCACACAACCATGGAGATTTGCAATGGTCATAAGTGTGAAAAATGGTCATAAGACACTTTTTTCAGTGCTGTTGTAACTTTGAATGGTCACTAAATGAGATTTTGTAAGTCAAGGACTATCTGTACTGGAAGAATTGGCTCTTTTCCTACAGGTTATTTATTCATCATGAAACAGTTCCAGTGACTTTACTATCTCCAATGAAAATGAAAATAGGAGGGAATCCAACATCTGGTTGAATGAAGCATTGATGTAGACAAAATTGGATGTTCTAAATGTTAATAATTGTAGTTGAATATTATTAGGCATTATATTCCCATATTCCAATTAACAATTCTCAATAGCAAAAGTAAATACTGGTAAATGTGAATGACTATTATGCATGTCTGTGACAAGTTATGATACTTAGAGTTTATCAGCACTGCCCAATTGTTCTGTCACTAGAATGGACTGGTAATAAAAGTACAGAAACAGATGGCATCACCATTTGTTAATCACCCAGCCACAATTAGGAAACCTCAGGATGCATTTTACTTCTCTATTTCCAAAGTATACTTTTCCATGATTGTTGCCTCAAGCACTAGATTTCTAATAGTAGCTTGTTGGAGACCAACCTCAGTAGTTCATTCTCAGAGGCAGGAATGCTTCCTCAAAGTGCGCTCATGCACCTTTGAAATATTGTTGGTTTTTGACAATGTGATTTGGAAGTGTTTTGCCATTACCTTCTATCTTGGGCTAGAAGAAAGTGACTGACCCAAAATCACCTTGCTGACTGTGTCTTAGCAGGAGTAGAACTCCCAGTCATCTGGTTGATAGCTCACTTCAAATTGTACATCTATTATCTGAACTATTGGGTAACTGAGAGTAAAACCATTACAGTTTGAGTGACTGAACAAACGATGAAATTATGCAGTGTTGGACTTCTTTGTTAAAAAGCAGAATGAAAAAAGTAGTAGCTCAGTAACCTTAATAAGGTTAAGTTCAAAACTTTCTGTTAGCAAAGCAAGAGTTATAACCATTTTGCGATCATAGCATTCATGGTAACAGAAGCTTCAAATAACTTTAAAAGCAATAGAGCATTAAGACTATTTTTTAAACAGCTTGTTGTTTAACCTGCATCCATGTATGAGCCACGGTGGTGCAGTGGTTAGAGTGCAGTACTGCTGGCTACTTCAGCTGACTGCCAGCTGCCTGCAATTTGGCAGTTCAAATCTCACCAGGCTCAAAGTTGACTCAACCTTCTGTTCTTCTGAGGTGGGTAAAATGAGGATTCAGATTGTTGGGGGCAATATGCTGACTCTGTAAACCGCTTAGAGAGGGCCATAACAAAGCAAAGTGTTATATAAGTCTAAGTGCCATTGCTATTGCTAGATGTTGATGTTGTATGCACCTATACTCAATTTAATTTTATGTTGTATATTTGTGCATATATCTCACATACACAAACAACTTCTCTCTCTGTGTGTGTGTGTGTATGTGTGTGTGTGTGTGTGTGTGTGTGTGTGTGTGTGTGTATTTGTGTCTGTATGACAGAAAGACTGCACATACATGCATGGATATATGCATATTCCTTCCACAAGAAGGAAAGTGATTGGCAATTGTGTTTTGTTTTAATAGAAAGATGAAAGGGCACAAGAATAGGGAAATTATTTAGTGAAAGGATGCAATATCTTACTATTTGGACTGAACCCTTGGCAAAGGGTTTCAGTCTTAACATAATTTTTTTGTACTCAGAATTATGGAGGGCAGCTTAAACAACAGGTACAGATATGCTTCCAGCGGAATGGGACAACTTGTCACAGCCAACTTGCTGTGACAAAACTCACCAAGGCAACTCGTTGTGCCACTCACAATGGGACAACTGGCCGCAGGACAATTTAGCAATTATATTTCTTTATTTTGAATAAATAATATTTACTTACATTTTTGTCTGACCCTCCTTTTGCATCCTTTCTTTGATGACCCTATTCCACCATTTGTTTGATATTAGTGTAACTCTTGTTGCAGCAAGTTGTCCTGTGGCAAATTGGCCATCGCAAATTGACTGTGGTGATTTGGCTATGGTGAGTTAGCTGTGGTGAATTGTCATAGATCCTGCTTCCAGTTGTAGCCTTTTTGAAATTTATTTCACCATATACTTGCAAAAAGATGCCTTCGGTCCATACATATCATACCCAAAATCCAAATATGTCATCAAGTGATCCTAAATCAAGCTCAAAGAACATGGTGGCATGTTACTGTGGGGACAAAAAACCCAGTGAAGATGCTGACACTGAAGGGACCTGTCTCAGATGTGCAGTAAAGATAAAGGTGGCACATGCCCCATCTGATTTCCTCTCAGTTTTAGTCAGCATGGAAGATGCTGTTTTGATGAGACCATACACAGGATGGATGGACAGATGGATGAATAGAAGGACAAACAGACAGATGGACAGACAGATAGCACATGCTCTGATGACATTAACCTGCTATGAGATGGGCTGAGATTTTTTTTAACAATCAATAATTGATCTGGTATCGGTTTTAAGAAAATGTGGAACTGTACTAAAATCAAAGGTAGACACTTTCTTTTCAATTCTGTCTGCCAGCAGGAAACAAATCAAAACTCGCCCAATTTAAAGGTAGTGTAAATCTTTCCAATATACACTTTGCAAGCAAGATGCTAGAAACAGTAAAAATAATTCTTACGCCGGGGGTAGAGCGGGGAGAGGACAAAGTTGACTTCTCAGAAGCACTCTGGAAATACTGCTGGAAATCTGAAAGAAAGAGCCAAGATTAATGCAAGCGATGGCAGGAAGAAAAATTGGCTAGTCTGTGTGCGAACAATTAGAATGAAAAGGCTAAAAACAGAGCTCACTTGCTGAATGATTTGGGAGCAGATATGTCTATGAGGCATAGCAGGCAATTGCTGGTGTGTGTGTTATATTACATTGTCTGTCTGTATAATAAAAGCAGAAATCTTCATCTTAACATTGGAAAATGTCACTTAGAATCAAACCGTTGTCCCTCATTTCTAAACCCTATTTACTGAAGTCTATATATGTTTTCTGTCCTGGTTTTATTTTCTGTTGTATGTGGCAGCATTCTAATTTTAACTCTCTTTCTTTCTCTTTTCATTCTCTCGGAAGCAGGAAATATTAAATTCTGAGTTTGATTGGTCTCACTGTTGCTTACCCTAGGGCAGCATTTTTAGGCTTATGAATGCTGGTGTCAGTTGACATTGTCATCTCTGCCATCAAGTGAATGAGAATAAAATCCTCATCATTTCCATTCTAACTAGACAATAAGGCAGAGGACCCGATAAATGCTGAGATAGGGCAGATTTATCTTGGGAGATTTTAGAAAAATAAAGCTCTTTTCCCATCCCTTCAAATTCTCATCAATATCATTTTGTGCTCTGGTTATGCTGCTGCAAATGCTAATGGCTGACAAAATATTTTTGTTTGTATTAACACATTCTCATCAAAAGGGATGGAAAAACATGTAGAGGCCCTGTGGCCAAAGATGATAATTTATTCACTGAGGATTATGATAATTGTCCTGTTAGTTCTGCTGCTGTTTTCTTTTCTGATGACTTTGTTAGCAGAATGCTGTTGGTGGCCTGATTCCTCCATAAACAAATGCCCCAGTTTCTGAAATTTCTCCTGAAACTAGCCAGACAGTCCTAAAGCAAGGACTCTATTTTCCAGAGTTCATAATGATCCCAGGATGAAAAAAAAGAGGCTTCCCTAGACATTTCATATCAAAGGTTTGGACATTGCATGTTCTTCAGTGAATATTTTCTCTTGGGCAAAAGATAGTACTGAGTCCTTGAGTCTGTCATGCATAATATTAAATAGGAAATGATATTAAGGTTTGGAGAACACGTGCAATGAAATAAAAATCTCCCTTCTCCTTCCCTGACACTATACAGCACAACAATGAAATTTTTATGGCCCATGGTACAACATTCTACAAAGAAATTAAACACCAAGTCTATGAGCACATGAATGAATCAAGGCTATAAGAAGATTAAAAAAGAAAATTTAAATAGACTTCTGAATGCATGTTTTAAGAGGAACAAAATGCTGAATGGATCAGTGATAATAAATTTTAAAAAATGCTGAGAAAAATGGTCCAATCGATCTTATAGAACTGGGATGTCAAACTCAAGACCCTGATCTGGAAACAGTGAAGGACTGGCTCATGGTACCTCCACCAGTGAAAAGGGAGCTTGGGTGGCTTCACACAGCCTTCCTGAGCTCTGTTTTTGCTGGCAGAGGGTTGCAGGAGGCTGTCACAGCTGAAAACAGAACTTGGGAGCCCGTTTTTGCTGGCAGAGTGCTCAGGCCACCACAGGAGCCCCCAACATCAGTGACATTAACTGGCCATGCCCATCCTGGCTACACCCCACTACCCCCCGAGGTCAAACAGAACCCTGATGCAGGTCCTCAATGAAATTGGGTTTGACACCCCTGCTATAGAAGCTTAGGATATTGTAGGATGAGGGGGAAAAAGCTTAAAGAGACATAAATATAATACTTCTAATATAAGGTGACCAGATTTCAGATGGTAAAGAGGGACATCATTGACCCTGGGGGTGGGGGGGGCTTGATTAAAAATTTTATATTTTGTCAAAAGCTCACAAAAGGCTATTAATGACTCCAGGACACCGAAACCATCATAAATACGAATCGGTTGCCAAACAAAATTTTGATCACGTGACCATGAGGATGCTGCAATGGTCGCTAAGTGTGAAAATGGTCGCAACGGTCACTAAGTGGTGAAAATGATCATCAGTCATTTTTTTCAATGCCATTGTAACTTTGGTCACTAAACGTTTTCCCCCTCCTCGAGACACCTCACTTCTTCCTTCCTTCCTTCCTTCCTCTTGCCTTATCTACCTTCACCTTATCCGTCTTCTGCGCTTCCCTCTCGTCCTTCCTTTCTCCTTCCATCCTCTCTTCTTTCCTCACTCATTCCCTTCCTACCTTTTCTCTTCCTTCCTCCTTCCATTCTTTCAGTTTCCTTTCTTTTGCCTATCTACCTTCTCTATCTTTCTGCTCTTTCCATCTCTCTCTTCCCATTCACTTCTGTTCCTTCCTCCTTCTATCCTTTCACCTTCCCCTCCTTCCTATTTCTTCCTTCTTCCTTCTTTCTGCCTAGCTACTTCATCTTCTATGTCTTCTGCTCTTCCTGTCTTCCCCTTTCCTCCCTCCCTCCCTTCTTTCCTTTCTAGTTCCATCTTTCTTCTTTCCTCTCTCCCTCCCTTTTTCTTTCTTCCTTTCTTCTCTTTCCTCTTGCCTATCAACTTCATCCTCTTTGTCTTTATGCTCTTTCCCTTCTCTTCCTACCTCCTTCTTCTTTCTCCCTCCCTTCTTCTTTTTCTTTCTTCCTTTCTTCTTCCATCTTCCTCCTTCTCCTTCCTCCTTCTTCCTTTTATTCTTTCTCCTTCCTTCCATCTTTCTCCTTCTATCTTCTCCCCCCTCCCTTCTTCTTTCCTTCCCCCCTCCCTCCTGCCTTCCTCTCCTTCCCACTCTCTCCTTGGAGGGAAAAAAAACCCAAGGGCTAATGGGATTGGAGTTGGGGGGGGGCAGCAGAGACCAAATAAAGTCCGAAGATCTTATTAAAACTTTCCTATTTGGTTGCGAACTATAAACCAAATCAGGGGAACATTTTGCAACCGAAGGTGCTACAAGGAAAGGGGGGAGGGAGGCAGCCCTGCCAGTTCCCAGTTTTGCAAGGAATGAGAAACAGAGCTTTAATCCGAAGCAAAGTATGACTGCAATCGGAAACCGCAGACAAGGAAAGAAAGAAAGAAAGATCCTTGTAGCACAAAACCACCTTCGCATAGTTGGTGAGAACATAGGTAAAACAAAACAAAAAGCACAGCGTCCCTCCGCCCTCTGAATGGGACCTCAGCGTGACTCCGATTTGAATACAAGGACACGGAGCCAGCTGGGAAGATAAGCACCTTCATTTGCATTCTCTGCGACCATATGCTTTGCGAGGAACAATCCCAGGGGCTCCCCATGACTTTTTGCAGATTTTTCCTTTTGCGCTTAAAACAAAAAACGGGACTTTTTAAAACGCCACAGAATGAGCTGTCAGCCTGACAAAATGCAACCCCTTCCTTCGTCGTCCTCCTCCGCTGCCACTACAGGTGAGGGCTCAGAAATTGGAGGTGAAAAGCCAGTTCCTCCATCTCTTCCCTCTTCCTGGATTCACTCCGAAGTTTTTAAATCCCCCTTCTGTGCATAAATACTCCTTCAGCTTCTCTCTCTCTCCCTCCCTCTCTCCCCCCCTCTCTCTCTCTCTGTTTGCCTCTCACTCTCTGTGTGGGATCTTTGCCTCTATCTCCCTCCCCTTCCCCTCCCCTCCCCCCTCTCTCTCGCTCTCTGTCATTCTCTCTGTGTGTCTGTCTCTCTGTCTCTCTCTCTCTCTGTCTCTCCTCCTTCCCTGTGTGTGTGGTGTGTGTGTATGTGTGTTTCTCACTCTCTCTGTGGTGTGTCTCTCTGTCTCTGTCTGTAAGCCGCTGTCGCGCCTGTCGTCCTGGATCAGGCTGACGGCCTGTCCTTCTTCAACACCTCCCGGGGGTGCACATCCATTGTAAATTCCATCGGGTCGTCCAAGTAGCGGGGCTCAGCAGGACCTTGGCTGAATGCGTGCATAAGCTCAAGTCTGCTGCTCGTCACTCCTCAACTAGTTGCAAAGTTCTCTCCAGAGATTCTCGAGAGGCAGCGCTTGCCTCTCGAGCTTGGCGAAGGGGATATTTCTGTGGGACGGAGCATGGGCGGCAGGGAATTTCCCCACTGAAGTAGAAGGCGGGGCTTTCAAACTAGTCTGATCTGCTTGAAAAGGTTGCTCTGGCGGAGCAAAGGGTGCCCTGGCTGAGGATTCCCTCTTTCAGTCGGTCTCTGGAATCCCCCCCCTTTTTTTCTACAGAAGGAAAGGGTTTTTTTGACTGGGCAGCTCAACATGATTAAGGCTGTTTCTGCTCCTCCTTTGTGCTGCCCTCCTCTCTTTGAGAGCCGCCTGGTTAAAAAGGAGGAGGAGCCCATCGAGGAAGATGAGGAACGCGAGGGGGATCCATGCCCCCGCGGATGGGCTCCGGACTAGCAGAGCCTCCTCTTCCTCCTTTTTAATCAGGTGATCTTTTTAACCAGGTGATCTTCGGCTGCTGCATAAGCCCACGGGCACGCACTGCCCTCTCTCTCTGATAGCTGCCTGGTTAAAAAGGAGAAGGAGGCTCCGCTGGTCCAGAGCTGCCTCCTCCTTTTTAACCAGACAGCTATCAGAGAGAAGAGGGTAGGGTGTGCAGCACCCGAATTCCTCGCCTCCTTTTCTTCGGCTGTTGCACAATCCCAAGGGCACACGCTGCCCAGTTTGCTGAATCCGGCACGGCTTCGAGAAAGAAGGCATGCGAGAAAGCCCCCCCCCCTCCCCACTGCCTGAACGTTTGAATGAAGGAGGCTGCAGGCTCCTTTGTCCTCGCTATGCGATTTTCTTTCATTCTCTGCTGCCCAAACGAGTGAATGAGGCAGAGGGAGAATGAAAGGAAATTGCATCCCTTCTGTCTCCCCGTTGCTCAGAAAAGCAACTCCAGGGAGATCTTTTGGTGGCGGCAGGTGTCCTAGAACCTGCCTGCTAGCAAAGGACCTTCCCGAAGTTGCTTTTCTGAGCAATGGGGAGACAGAAGGGACAAAATACCAGCTGGCCGGGACGGGTATACAGGGCTGGGGGCGGGGCAGGCTTACTTCTGGGTCCGGTCACAAAAATTGGGACTTTTTAAGAACACCCCGGGATGCAGGACAAATTGTGCAAAGTTGTGACTGTCCCGCCAAAATCGGGACATCTGGCCACCTATTCTAATACATTCCTATACATTAAACTCAGAAGTAAGTATCCCCCTGATTTTAGAGTGATTTATTCTCAGATAAGAGAGTACAGGATTGTAGCCTTATGTTGTCATTTTATTCTATTTTTCAAATAGCCACCTTGTTAAAGAGAAAATCATAACAAAACAACAAACAAAACAGGAGAATAGGAAAATGACTTTTTGAGCAAATAGGTATTAGAGAACAAATCTTCTTAGGCAGTATATTAGACAGCATGTGGCAGTATCCATCTGACATGGCCAATCTTGAAAAAGCTAATGAGGATCAAATGTTATTAATACTGTACATGGGAGGATAGGAAATCACCAACTATAGGCTAGCCTGGATAATTAAAGAAGTCAATTGCATACCACTTTAATATTGCTGCCGAAATGATCTGATTGACTTGTCTATGAAATCTTGAGGAATGGAGCTTAAGTTGAGGGAGGATTTATCTTTTAAAATGATGCAGTGTACAACTAGTGTCCAAGATAAACCATAGAAATCACAATGATTGCAACTAGATTGTGCATGCCTAACAATGAATATGCAGAGCTGGGAAGAGATAGCAGATTTGCAAGAACCAGCTTCAGTTTATTTTATGAGATTGTTTGCATGTTTAGTTGCTTGCCCCTCCAAGTAACTGAAAAAAATATGATTATTTCTTAAATTTCAGCAACATACAGCTAAGTATCCAAGAAATCTCTTGACTAAACATTGTTTGCATGTGAAACCAAGGATTCCTATTATTGGCAACAATACTATAGGAAGAACTTGTTTAGAAAATGATTTCTAAGCAGAAAGAGGATTACCCCAAGCACAAATTTGCTGCTTTTCCCAATGAGAATTCAAAAAAATACCTAAACATAGGAAAGCAAATAGCAATAGCAGTTAGACTTATATACCACTTCATAGGGCTTTCAGCCCTCTCTAAGCGGTTTACAGAGTCAGCATATCGCCCCCACAGTCTGGGTCCTCATTTCACCCACCTCGGAGTCCACCTTGAGCCGGTGAGATTAGAACTGCTGAACTGCAGATAACAGTCAGCTGAAGTGGCCTGCAGTACTGGCACCCTAACCACTGCCCCACCTCGCTCTCAAATGGGAAAAGGATAGGATTATGGGTTGATGGGAAAGGATAGGATTGTGGGTTGATGAAGAATTGGGTGTAAATAGATGCTTCTTTTTTTCCTTTTTATGTGTGTGTTCCTGTGGATCTCTCTTGGCCTATTGAGGTCTTCTACTTATCCAGTGTGTGTTTGTGTGTATGTATATATGAATAAGTGCATCACACACATCTATCTTGTGTGATGTTGTAAAGCAAGGTATTGCTTTCAGTCTTTGCTTTTCACTTTCATTTCTTTCCCCAGAATGTCTAACGCTCACAGCTTCAACCTTAAACTGTCACTGTAGACCTCACCCCATTCCTAAGAGGTTCGTAAAGGGGGGCGTGCATAAGCAAGCCAGCATGTCTACCATCCCCATTTATTTGTATTCATTTCTTTCATTCATATCCATGTTTACAGTATATCTATACCTGCTATCTTGTACACATTTGACAAACTAATAGATGCAAATACAAATATGGGAAGAGAAGGGAAGTGAAGGGAAAATCAGAGCAAATACTCTGTATATCAGAAACAGCTCTGTGTTGTTGGAAGAGAAACATGGATTTCACTACCTGGTTTCAGAATCTTCAAGTGACTTATGCTCTAATGATATTTCCCAATTTGCACCTAACCAAGAGAAAACAACAATTGCTTTCATCCCACAAGAGAGGCAAGGGGATAAGTTTATAAACACGATTAGAGCAATATATATAAATCAAAGTGCCAAAGTAATAATTATTGGTGAATTAATGCAAAGTATAGCAATACAGAAAGTACAAGACAAGGTTGTCCCCTATCCCTGCTGCTGTTCATATTAACCCTAGAAATTTAGTTAGGAATGTGCATAAAGAGGAACAGATAAAGGGATTAGAAATTAAAAAGGAACAATTTAAGTTACAGGCTTAAAGTCTTAAAGTCTGGTATGAAACTTATTGAGGAATTGACAGACTATGGGAAAATAGCGGGTATAAAGATACATATGACAAAGACTAAAATGTTGGTTAAAAATATGACATCCGAATTGCAAGAGGAGTTAACGAAGAAATTGGGTATTCAAATTGTCAAAAAAGTGAAATATCTAGGTATACATTTATCAGTGAGGTGTGTGTCCATCAAAGAAGACAACTATATTAATTTTATCAATAAAACTAAGAAAGACTTAGAAAGGTGGAAAAACCTGCAATTGTCCCTGATGGGTAGGATCACAGTCATAAAGATGTCGTACTGCCAAAATTTCTTTTTCTGTTTCAGAACATTCCCATTAAATTAGAAAAAGGTTTTTTTAAAGATTTTGAATCACTTGGTTTCTAAATTTATATGGCAGGAGAAAACGCCAAGAATAAAACTCAAAGCTATGCAAGATACTAAGGAAAAAGGAGAATTTGGCGTACCGGGTTGGGAACTTTATTATACTGCAGCCACTCTAACATGGTTAAAAGAATGCATAATGTTGAGAAATAAAAGATTACTCAAATTGGAAGGTCATGACCTCTAAGCAGGATGCCTTCCTATGGAATGAAAAAGGATCTGCACACAAATATTTACAGCCCCTGTTATTAGTATGGAACAAAATTAAACACAACCACTATACTGAAACACCCATTTGGCTATCTACGATGGAAACATACATACACCCAAATTTAATCAACATGGAAAAAATTGTTACATACAAAGAGTTATTGAACAGACGGGGAGATAAAAACTAGACTAGAATTGGCATCACAAGGGGTACAGCTAGAATGGTGGTCTTATTTACATATACAATCAAGGTTTTGCACAAGATAGGAAAAAGAAGGTATTGCCAAAGATTACACAATATTAGATAAGCTTCTGATAGAGACAGAAGACAGGTAGATCAAAATGCTGTATAGATTTTTGTTGGAATATAAACTTGAGGAAGAACATGTCAAAGAAACTGGTTGCCTGGGCAAAATTTTTGGTTAGAATGTGGAATTGGCTAAATGGGAAAACTTTGGATACTAAATCGGAAACTAACAATGGCCACAGCTTATAAAGAAAATCTGTATAAGATGTTCTACAGATGGCATCTTCCCCCCCAGCACGGCTCTCCAAAATGTTTAAAAATTTGGCCCCAAATTGTTGGAAGTGCGAAAAAACCCACCAGGCACTTTTTATCATATGTGGTGGACATGCAATGAGGCAAAAAGATATTGGAAAATGATCATGGTTGGAACAAATGGTGGGAGAACAAATTCTGTTCAAACCAGAAATTTTTTCTCCTAGGCATAATACTGGAGGGGTATAAGATGTACTTTATCTAATTATATAGGTACTAACTGTGGCACGTATAACTTATGCGCAGTATTGGAAAAAAGAAAAATACACCATCAGAGTTAGATATATTCAGGAAATTTTGGCCTGTGCGGAAGCAGATAGGCTAATTCTTGAACTAAAAAATAAAGGGGAATACTTTGAAGTCTGGAACATATTTTATTATTGGTATAAGACAAGGTGACAAGATTGGAACAAACTGTAAATAATGTGACTGGATAGAAGGATAGATAATGTATTAAGTAGGCTAATAGTTAATGGATAAGACTATTGTATATAGTGTGATTGTATGGTCACTTTGATTTTGCAGTACTGCACTGTTTTAAATGTAAAAACAATGAAGTATATTTTTTTAAAAAGATATTTCCCAATTTGCACCTAACCAAGAGAAAAAACAACAATTGCTTTCATCCCACAAGAGGGGCAAAGCTTATGTCATTTTTAGCTGTTCTGGTATTTAAAAAACATATTTTCTTCCTTATCCCAGCACTATCCAAGGATAGCCTGAAGGTGCGTAATATCTGTCTGAATTTCTCATCTTTTAGCTTGGAAGGAAATCAGGTGCCTGAAGTAATAGTATAGTTTTCTGTCAGTTCAAGGAATGGTGAAGAACCAGTTAGGCAGCAGGAAAAGTCTTGAACATCATCATTTTGCCTTCTATGGTTTCCTTCTATGAAATGAGCATTTTACGATGTTTTGCAGAGCCAGGAATATGGTTTAAAATGTAGGGTTACATCTCTTACCTCTGTACATAACCATCCATTAGTATTTGAAAACAATCTAGCAAGACGCACTACCAAGCAACTTGCAAAATGTAGGGAAAACAGAGTAAAGCATGTCATATTCCTACACTCTGCATATTTTGTCAGAAGGAATTTACTACATTAGAAACTCTTCCATATGTGGTGAGAATATAGTGGTAAAGAAATTTATAGCTTGCATTTTTTAGGAATTTAACACAAAATCTGTTGTATAGTTTAAAAGAAGCATTACTGTGTACTTGATGTGCAAAATGTGAACATAACTTGTAAATATATTCTAAAGATAATATATGTGGGTGGAACTCATGATATTGCTAGAAATTAGGAAACAACTGTACATCTTTTAGAAGAATGCCAATATAAACAAATGTGAAATATTGTATATGAATAAAGAAATGAGAGTGAAAGAAAACAAAAACACAACTTGTTTAAACTATGGCATTGTTTTATTAAATTTGATTTTTTTTAAAAAAAACAACAACAGATAACTATCAGACCTGGAAGCCAACTTTTATATTGGGCCTTCAGGCCTGCCACATTTTCTACTGTGGGAAAATGGGAGGGAGGGGGGATTATATGAAGTATACGAGATATATAGTCAAAATAGAATTCTTTTCTCAGACACCATGCCCAGCAACTGCAATAAGATGACTGGGAAGCATCTCCAGCAGTGGTGGGATTCAACCAGTGTAACAACTGGTTCGCTGAGTGCGCGCTTCACCTGATTGGAAAATTGGATAGACATGTGGGTGCTGGGCAGGGACTTGGACTTTCACTTAGGTGGGGAAAACCTGGGAACTTTCAGATTCGGGTTTTTCCAGATGTGCCACTATGACCTCTCTAATAAAATAGAACTTTGAGGAAACTCAAGTCTCAGAGTCTTCTTTCATTGGGGGTGTTCCTTGGAACCCTGACAATAAGGACTATTATGGAAAGACAAATTGACTTTCTGAGGAATTTTGCACAATGAATGGAATCATCTCCAATTTTTTTGCAATGTTCTTTATATTTATTACAGTTGTTCCCCCCCAACCCATTAACAAAGAAATTGTGATGAATCATTTATTTTATATAAATGAAATTGTTTTGAATAAAAATACTCTGATTCATTTTGTACTATTTCCTATATTCTCCCATATGATGGAATATAATGAAAGGAAAATAGGTTTCTGCTTCCCTGGAAAAATTTTTAACCCTCAAAGCAACGTTAAGTCTGGTTCCAAAGAATCTCCCTATCACTACCACCACCATCAATATAATTCCATATAGATTAGCTCAGTGGTCGGCAACCTTAAACACAGGGCCACAAAGGTCCTAACTAGAAGCCCCCTGTTCAATTCTGGAGCTGACCAGAAGTCCAGTTCTCCCATCATAGAGTCTTCTCCTAGCACAGCGTCCTTTTCTTCTACCTACCAAAAGCCCTATCAATTGTGGATCTGACTGGAGATAGGGAGCTGCAGCAGAGGGATGAAAGAGCCACATGTGGCTCCAGAGCTGCAGGTTGCTGACCCTTGGATTAGCTGAATTAGCTGAAAATTAATTCAGATCTGATACTTTGGGAGAAATGCTCAACCAGGTTGATAAAAAACAAAGGCACAATCCAAACAACAATTAATTTGTTAAATTAATACATGATTTACATTTTCCTACTGAAGGCATGATTTAAAAAGTACATGCCTTTATAGCCTAACCTGTTTCTCTGAAAATAAGACCTCCCCAGATAATAAGCCCAATTGGACTTTTGAGCGCATGTGCTAAAATAAGGCCTTCCCCCAAAATAAGCCCTCCCTGAAAATATTGCAACACAGCACCAGCCATGAGGTGACCACGATCGCCACCTCCTGCATCTCAAAAATAATAAGATCTCCCCAAAAATAAGATCAAGCACTTATTTCAGGGGTCAAAAGAAAATAAGACTCTGTCTTATTTTGGGAAAACATGGTATATTTTATCAAAGCTTCTAAGTGAGGCAAATGCAGTTCCTCTTCTCCATTTATGAGAGCTTGGGGATGCTTTGAAAAGACAGCCAATGCAAATTGAGTTGAGCAACCTGCAAGAAAAATGAATTCATTTTAGAATTTCAAATGTGAATTATCTATCATCACCTGTGGACCTGACATTTAAAGATGCTTTAGTTAATGTATCTAGTCATAAAACAAAATTCAATTATTTGCCTTAGAGCTTCCCAGATATTTTTGTCTGCCATAGGCTAGCTTGCCAGGGACCATGTGAAACAGACAGACAGACAGACAGATGGCTAGAACTTTATTTATTTACTTATTTCTATTTATTATTTCTTTCTAAGATTTAGAAGCCATGCTACTCCAGAGTGAATTGGTGAATTGGCCACAGTGAGATGGCTGCAGCAAGTTCGCTGCGGTGAGACAGCATGGCAAGATGGCCATGGCAACTTGGCTATGGCAAATTATTTGCAACTGGGATCCTGTGCGCTATACTGCAGCCTGAGAAGATAGTTTCTCTCTTTCTCTCTCCCTCTCTCTCTCCCTCTCCCTTCCTCCTTCTTCTTCTCTCATCTTTAAGACTAAGATGTATTCTCAAGAATCTTCTCCAATTCCAAAGTTCAGATGCAACCATATTCTTTTTATGTTCTTTATCTTCTTTTTATCTTCTTAACTTCAGAGTCCTTCTTTCACTTCCATAAAATATCACAAGAAATACCAGTGCTTGCACAATTCTGATGGTTGTAGACATAGAGAAATTTTCCAATTTCTTGGCTGCTCTACCAAGTGGTAATATTTCCTTGACTGTTGAGTTTGGATCCTAAAAGGCAGAACCTATTTACCTCTTGCGTGTTTTCACTGTAGGTTTTAAGGTTGTTGTACCCATGGTCATTAGTTCTCTCCCTCTCCCTCCCTCTCTCTTTCCCTCTCTCTCCCTCCTCCCCTCCCCCTCTCTTTCTCTCATCTTTAAGACTAAGGTTCCTTTATTCCTTCACTTCCTCTCTGAAAGGCTTTTGAATGTAAAGTTACTGCTTATGAGAACTGCTATGTCAAGAGCATTTTGTTTTGTTTTTTTCCTAGTGCTACTACTCCCTAGAATATATTTTCTTGTAAACCTTTTCGTAAACCACTAGACAAATGTAGATCCCTACATTTGCAAAATAATATTTGGAGTGTTGGCAGGAATGATAGAATATGATTTTATTTGGTGAGGGGGTGATGGAGGGATTTTTTCTGCTTCCCAACCAAGTAACTTTGGGAAGGATAGTATTAGCAAACAAGCCCAAAGAACACTCAACTACCACCAGAAAAAACAATGAATCGCAAATCTAGGATTTAAAAACTATAGACATGCCCAGGATTACATACAAGTTCAGGTATTGGAAAACCCAGAAAATATTTAGGAAATTTGTGCTCAGCTTATGAATTGTTCAGCACTTTCTGCTAATGGCAAGTTTCTTTTTCTGAATCTGAATATCATACCTACTTAAACTATTATGAATATCCCTGGACTCATCTTTCTGCTTTCTTTCTCACATTTGGCAGTAATATCATTTTGATTCTGTTGTGTAAAAAGTTACAATTACTTTCTTTTTCAAGCGCTGTTGTTTTCTTAACTATTGGATCATTAATAAATTTTCTTCCTCTTGGAGCTCTTTGTGTTGTCAAAAGTGTACGTGCATGCACCACACACACACACACACACACACACTAATATGAGCAACCCATTTAACAAGCCCAGAATTTGACATAAAAATGCCAAGAGGATTTTTTTTTAAAAAATTGAGCAACTTTTTCAGTTTTCCCTAGACTGAATATTTATTTTGGATGTGTTCTAGTTGTCAACATTTATTTGTCTTTTTCTTTAATTACAGCTTTGAATTGAGGAACTACAGTAGGACAGTTGCAGTATAAGAGTATATTTTGTTGTTGTTATTATTAGTCTTTTTGCCTTAAGCATTCATGGCTGATACTGAATCTCTCTTCTTTTGAAGTCTACTTACAAATGAATGGTTTGCCTGTTGCCCTTTTAGGGTGTGTCAAATTTTTCAGCTTTCAATTTCCAAACATTAGGGGTTCAAAAATTGTCACATGCCTTGGAGATTGTAAAAATTGTTTGGTTACTTTAATATAATTTAGATGTGCTTGGTAAGTAACTACATAAATTATCATAACTTTTTAAAAACATTTTGTTTGTTTACATAACAATTCATTACCCACAGAAACAGAATAATCATAACCAGGAATGTCCAAGAAGGTGTATCTGTGTTAAAAAAACCTCAAGATGGCAGCTGTGACCAAAGTCTCCCCGTTTTTTGTATGTGTATTGCACACAGGCTGCATGCAAAAATGGGACAGGGCTTTGGTAGTGGCCCCTCTTGCAGAAGATGCAATGAAATTCAACACAGACACACACACACACACACACACACACACACACACACACAAACAATGAGCAACTCATTTAACAAGCCCAGAATTTGTCCAAAGACATTTCCCTGGTCATGCAGCCAGCATGACTATACACTGAGGTGCATGGAATGTTGCTACCTTCCTACTGAAGGGATACTTATTTATCTACTCACATTTGCATGCTTTCAAATTTTAGGTTTTTTTTTTTGTTTTTTTTTGCTGGAGACTGGGACAAATGTTTTAAATCACAGTCATATGACCACAAAATACTACAACTGGCCATAAAGGTGAGCCAGTTGCCAGTTGCCCAAAATTCAATCATCTCTCTCTCTCCCTCTCCCTCCCTCCCCCTCCCCCTCTCTCTTACCATTGGAACACCAGAACGAGGACATAATTAGCTTTTGGGAAGAATATTCTTTCTATCATAACTCTGAACAGTTATGATGACAACCTATATGGAAACTGCATATTTGTCTTATTTTGTTTAACTCCTCCCAAGAAGAAATGGAAGATTGGAATATTATATTGAATTGTTGCTTTATGGTGTAATAATTATAGAGAACAATTCTGAAGTACAAAGTCAAATTGCAATAATTTTTCCCCTTCCATTCAAGAAATCAGCTTTTTCCAGAAATAGAATATTTTTTTTTTACGAGCAGCTTGAAGGAAGAAGACTAATATATTTAATTCTGCAAAGTGTTCATCTGGAAGTAAATGGAGCCCAGCCTCGTTCTTTAATATTTAATACAAAGTTTATTAATTTTTTTAAATAAAAGATTTCATTTCTGATTTACTCCTACCTCCAGGCTAGCAGTAACATTTTCTAACATGTTATCCAGCTTGCATTTATTTGCTCTTGTGCTTTCCTTAACTATTTTATTTTGTAACATTTTGCAAATTATGAGGCTCAGGGTATTAAGTCTGTATTTCAACAGAGATGTGATTTTTCAGTTTTTCAGTTGAATGATATATAGACAGAATTTGAGTGCACAACCACTGAAAATAGTGGACGTATACAGTACTTCAGTATTGGATTGAGAATAAGATCCAAAAAAATTGTTTAGACATACTTAAATTATTAGGCAAAAAAATCATGCAGGCGGGAAACTATCATTTTATAACATATCAATAATTACTTTGGAATGAATCTTCAGCATGACTTGTTGATTAGTCTACCAGGGAGAGGAAGACTTTTTAAATAGCTACTTTTACCTTCTATAACCATTGTACTGGTATTATTTTATGTGGTATTGCATTTTATACAAATGTTTTAATGTCCCCTTTTTAAAATTATTTAACCTGTTGCTAAAAAAATTACCATTATAATTTTTATTTGTCAACCATTCTGAGATTTTTTATTTTTATTTTTGTAATGGGAAGTAAATAGAAAAGTTTTAACTGCATATCTAATTTAATTAATTTGTAATTTAATAAGCTTATATGCCGCCCAATCCCGCAGGACTCTGGGCGGCTTACAAATACAAGATAAAACAAAATAAAAAATAGGGGAAAGACAAGAACAATTTAAAAAGAACACACCATACACTCGACTTAGCTGGGGGCTGGACCTCATTCATGGGTCAACAGCCCCAGGCCTTCCGGAACAGCCAGGTTTTGGTGGCTTTTTGGAAGGCCGCGAGAGTGGGAAGGGTCTGGATCTCTGCGGGTAGATCGTTCCACAGGGCCGGAGCAGCTACAGAGAGGGGCCACCAGCCGGCATTGTCCGGTCGATGGCACCCGGAGGAGGCCCAGTCTGTGAGTTCTTATCGGCCGTTGGGAGGTATGTAGCAGGAGGCGGTCTCTCAGATATCCAGGTCCAAGGCCATGTAGGGCTTTAAAGGTAATAACTAGCACCTTGTAGCGCGTCAGGAGACCAATAGGGAGCAAGTGCAGCTCCCGGAGGATAGGTGTAACATGAGTGTAATGAGGTACACCCGATATCGCTCGCGCGGCTGCATTCTGGACCAACTGTAGTCTCCGAACACTCTTCAAGGGCAGCCCCATGTAGCGTGTGTTGCAGTAATTGAGCCTTGAGGTGACGAGGGCATGAGTGACCATTCGAAGTGCCTCCCAATCCAGATAGGGCTGCAACTGGTGCACCAGGCGAACCTGGGCAAAAGCCCCCCTGGTCATAGCCGACAAATGGTGTTCTAATGTCAGCTCCAGATCCAGGAGGACACCCAAGTTGCGGGCCCTCTCTGAGGGGTGTAGACTTTCACCCCCCAGGCTAATGGATGGAGAGTCTGGACTATCCTTGGGAGGGAACATCAATAGCCACTCGGTCTTGTCTGGATTGAGTGCCAGCTTGTTTACTCCCATCCAGACCCTAACAGCCTCCAGGCATTGGCATATTACTTTCACTGCTTCGCTGAGTTGGCATGGGGCGGATAGATACAGCTGGGTATCGTCTTCATATTGGTGGTATTTAATCCCGTGCTGGCAAATAATCTCACCCAGCGGCTTCATGTAGATGTTAAATAGGAGGGGGGACAGGACCGAACCCTGCGGCACCCCCATATGTAAGAGGCCTAGGGGTCGACCTCTGTCCCCCAACCAACACCGACTGCGACCTGTCTGAGAGGTAAGAGGAGAACCACCGCAAAATGGTGCCTCCCACTCCCACCTTCCCCAGTCGCAGAAGGATATCATGGTCGATGGTATCGAAGGCTGCTGAGAGGTCAAGAAGCACCAGGATAGAGGAATGTCCTCTATCCCTGGCCCACCAGAGATCATTGGTTAGCGTGACCAAAGCAGTTTCAGTGGAGTAACCAGGCCTGAAACCCGACTGGAAGGGATCTAGATAGTCTGCTTCATCCAAGGACCATTGGAGTTGAAAGGCCACCACCTTCTCAACAACCTTCCCAACAAAGGGGGGGTTGGAGACTGGACGGTAGTTTTTAAGGATAGCTGGATCCAGAGAGGGTTTATTAAGGAGGGGTCTCACCACCGCATCCTTTAAGGGCTGCAGGAAAGATCCCTCCTGTAGAGAGGTGTTAATAATCCTCTGGAACCAGCCTCATGTAACCTCCTTGCTGGCCGAAACCACGGAACACGGGTCCAGTAAGCAGGTGGAGGCACTCACCGCTGCCATGGCCTTGTCCACTTCCTCAGGAGTAACAGGCTGGAACTCGCTCCAAGAAATCCGATCAAGGCCCACCCTCGGCATCTTGGCAGGTACTGCCCAAGTGGAGTCCAGGTCCGTCCGGATCTGAGCGACTTTATCCAACAGAAACTGAACAAATTCCTTAGCTCTTCCCTGTAAGGGTTCCTCCGCATCCCTCCCCTTCAGGAGGGAGCGAGTTATCCTAAACAGGGTGGCCGGGTGAGATTCTGCAGATGCAATAAGAGCGGAAAAATGAGCACATTTTGCCGCCCGTATCGCCACTAAGAAAGACCTAATAAAGGTTCTTAACTGTGTTCAGTCAGATTCGGAGTTACTGGCCCTCCAATGTCGCTCTAGGTGTCTCTTCTGTTGGGCCCAAAACCAAAAATGACATCTGGCAATTATTCCAAGCTGAGTTCTTTATTGTTTAACATATATAGACAAAATCTTGCCAGATTGAGGACTCTACTGTCTGCATTTCCAATATACTCTGGGAATCACTAGGGTGGAGCTGTCTTCACTCTCCTTCTCTCACACAAGATATCTAGGCCAGTGGTGGGTTTCTGCCAGTGTTACTGCCGGTTTGGTGTGCACACAATTTTGCATGTGTGCAGTTGCCTGTAAATAGGTCTGCACATGTGCAGAACATTAAAAATGTCAAAAATAAATGTTATAAATAAACTCAACTACAACTACAACTACTACAAAAAAAAAACCCATGCTGCAGTGACCAAGGACCAGTTCAGGGGCGTGGTGAGCCTGCTGTCCCTACTATTTCGGTGAACCAGTTGCAATTTCTACTACCGATTCACCCAAACCAGTGCAAACTGGTAGCAACCCACCTCTGATCTGGGCCATGTTTCCTCTTACTCCTCTGGAGTGCACCCCTTCCCTCTGAGGATCCATCTTCTCACTACATTCCATCCTAATATCTAAAAGTATCAAAATTGTCTTTGAGCTAGGAAAAATAATATTGTAAAATAAGAGTGAATTCATTATGGCTTCCCTTGGACTGGACTAGGCAACACTAAGTGATGAAGGAGATACTATTTTTTCATCCAGAGTTCAACAATTATTCATAGTAATTGTCTGTCAGCCTTACCTGGTACACTGAACAGGGAACATAGCCAGACAAACTTACTTCATAGTAAAATTACATTAATCAAAAATTGAAAGTACTATTCTCTGGCCATCATTTTTATAACTTAGGGATGGTGTCTCCTTTCCCTCTTGCTCTGCCATGCAGCTATGGGCTGTGTCCCCTCCTATCTTATCATTCTCAAGGTAGCATCACTTTGCCCAGTTTCCATTCATTTCCACATACCATTACATTGTTTCATACTCCATCCACAGTTGCTCATAGTTCCTTGGCCATGATTCTGACAAATTCATAATGGTCTGCTTCTTCCCAATAATGCAAACCCAGCACTAGCATGAATAGAAAACTGCAATAAACAAACAGCCATCTTAGTTCAACTTCAAATTCTTCCTTCCCATCCAGATACTTACAGTGTCCAAGACCAAAATAAGATGTTGACAGCATCTCCCTACTGCCTGTGGGTGATGATATAGGTTGGATATCATCAGTGTACTGATGATACTGTATTCCACACTGTCAGTTGACCCTTGCCCCAAGTAGCTTTATTTAGATGTTAAAAGAGCAGGATAGGGAAAACCAAGCTCTGTAACACTCTGTAAAGACATGATATTGGGGAGAAAGGAATCAACAGGTAAGGGAGAAGAAATGAAAACTCTGTCTGAAAAAAATTGAAAGTTAGAGAAGGAATTTTAGCTTGAGAGAAAATCCTTCAAGCTCTCAAGATTGTGTTATTGTATCCAACAACAATAAAATAATATTCCTAAAATCCCTGTTTGTTTCTTGACTTGGCCAATTTCAAAGGGCTGACACATCCCATAAGACATAGGCTACTGGGACAAGCTCTTATCATCTGCCCTATAGACTGACTTTTCCTAATGAGGAAGAAACAAAGCTGTTATAAAGGAGTGCTTTCAACTCTCAACCATTGCAAGTGGTCTAGCAAGATACTGCTAGAGATGCTGAAAAGGATCATAAAACCTTCATCTAAGCCCTTACAAAGTTCACCCAGAATAAGACCAATGCTTTCTTAGTTCCATACCTAGGTCTTGATCAAAATGATTCATATAATCTACTTCTTCTAATGTGGTCTCTAGCTGGTTTGTCACCATCTTCTTCACAATGTTTGCCCAAAAGGGGTGGTGGGAGATGGGCTAATAGTTATCTAAGAATATGGGTCCAATGATGACCTATTCAGAAGGGGTAACAGCATAGCTTCCTTCAAGATTATTGGCAACTCCTCTTCATTTACTAAGTGCTTGACAGAAGAGTCCAATGAAGACAATATAGCACAGTGTTTCTCAACCTTGACAACTTGAAGATGTCTGGACTTCAACTCCCAGAATTCCCCAGCCAGCATTTGCTGGCTGGGGAATTCTGGGAGTTGAAGTCCAGACATCTTCAAGTTGCCAAGGTTGAGAAACACTGATATAGCAAGACAGTGGTCTAGTCAACACTAAAAGAATTCTCTCCATCAGGAGTCAACATTTTAGTGATTCTAAGTCACTTCATCAACAAACCCTATATAAATAGATCACAGTTGCTAGCTGGGTGATCCTAAAAGGGAATTTACAATCCTAAGCAAGGCAGCTGTATGATAGTATCCTTTGAGAATAATTCAAAAGAAGGGATCCAAACTAACAGGTAATGCCACCTTAAAAGTCTGTATTAATTTAATGTGCGGATTCTTTAGAACACTCCAGGGTTGCATGAAAATCTGAAAGAAGTCAGAATACTTTAGCAAACAACAGAGGGATTATGCTCACTTTAGATATCATCATACTCCTTTCAAATATGCATAACCCAATTATCAACTTCCAATTTAATGCACGGTGATTTCCCAGCAATACAAAGGAGCACCCTGGAAGTTAATTTAGCTTTCATGGAGGAGACCTGGAAACTAGGTGGTTGCCACATCTATGGAACATCTGTAGATTCATACACTAAATAAATACATCTCTGCCCTTTAGAACAGCAGGGAATAGGGCTCCATAGCAAATGAATGATCACGAACATAGCAATAAAATCACTGTCCTTTTCACTTTTACAGTGAAGAGCACGGGGAATGGCATCTTGGCAAGCAAATGCAACATAAAATCTACTGCCAAATCCAAATGCTACATAGGTCACAACCATGCCTTTATTTTCCATGCCATCTATCTGGGAAGAAGGCCATGAAAACTGAGCAATTTTTCATGGTCTTAAACTTGCTTGATTTTTTGAATTTAATTTGCAGACTGGTTGCTGCACATTAAGTACTGGGTGGATGTTCTGAATTCTAAAAGCAGGTCAATTGCAGAACATTCAGTTTAGGAATTTGGGGTTATCTTCTTCAGTGGAGTATTTCAGGGAATGCAGGTTACTTGGGAACCAGGAGTTAATCTTATACCATTGCTTCATTTTCTGCTCAACTCAACTTTATCTATTTATTTATTTGCCTCCCAAGAAAGTTACAAATATAATTTAAACATGGCATAGCTAAAACAGTTTAACAAGTAAAATATTTAATATTACATAATAGACTTAAAACCTCAACTCATTGTTTTGCTACTAAGAGTCTTATTTTTATAGTCCTAGTTAAAAAGCTTGCTCTTGCCACTTATGTGACGATTTTCATTTACAAGGAAACATTTTATGCATAGGTAGTCCTCAACTCAGGACTGAAATGGAACTTGCCCATTATGGTTGCATTATGGTGACAGTAGTTAAGCAAGGCAGCCATATGATCACCTTGCTTAATGACCCTTAGCTGTCCTCTCCTCAATGTGATCATTAAGTGACTGGGCAGATCATTAAGCAGAACATGGGGTGCCTCGGAGTTGCACCCCATGGGAAGCATAGAACAAGCCCAGACTGCCTGCTGCAATCTCCTGAGGCCTCCCCTATCTTGAGGCATCATGTGCTCTGCTTTCCCACCTTTCAGGGATCCCTCAGATATTGGCCTGCTTCCCACGTCCCATGCCTTCTTTTCCATCCCTCATCACCCACCACACAGTCAACAACCTCTGGAGTTCCAAAGGTCATGTTAAGGAACTAGGGCAGGACTCTCTGTCTCTTGGCATTTCTGATCACATACATAGCTGCATCTTGGAAGCAGGTACAATTTTTGGAATAGTCACAATTAATTTTCCTTCAATTTTTGTGTGAGAGTCTTGACAAATTATATTGAGAAAGAGGTAAGTTGCTTTTGTACAACTAAAGTGTACCGTTTTATTTTTTTGAGTATGTACCCATATGTTTGTCTGTATAAACCTACAAATGACTGTACAGCAACTTTAGAGCAAACTGGCTTCTTTTATTCAGGAGCATGAATGCCATTATTGCAGTAGCAATTATCTGCAGTAAAAGTGCAAATTCGGGTACACTTGAAGCTGCATGTGTACTGAAAAATAAATAATGGACCTAATAAACAGGGACAGTTTCAGGCCATAACAAGTGCTACGGACTAATGTTGGTGATACACTTTAGAATCACAAACATCCGCAGTGCAATTCTGAAGCTCTTCTGTACCTATAAATAAGTGCAGTATATCTCCCCTTAGCCTGTGACAAACACTGAAACTACACAAACTTTCTGTAAGGAAAGGTGTAGTCAATGGATTTGCTCTGCATTTGTAGTGGTGTAATTGAGAGGGAAATTTGCCTCCCGGTCTACAATAAACAAGAGCAACCACAAATGAACTGTGAAGGTGATTGGGTTATTCTCTCCTGTACAAACGCAAAACTACATGGCAGATTCTCACTCTCACAGGCTGTGATTAACTCCACTTGATTTAATTGTGTCTTGAGGGGAGAACTGGGCTTGAGAGCAAAAATGTTGCTGCCAGCACAGCTCCACAATGTTGAACCAAGTCAGACACAGGCAGATGTGGAGACAACACAGAAAGTATTAAAAGGCAACTTCAAAATATTTTAATTGATTAATTGATTGATAACTTCAGGGTGTTTGGGAAAAAAAACCAATTTTCAGTCCACTTTTTTTTAGTACTGATGGAGTCTATATTTCGCTGCCTGAAGTTCATCTAACCTAATGGTCCATTTTCAGCAACAGCAGAGCAGCCTTAGATGTTACTGAGCAGAAAATTGTCCCTGCCACCCCACCACGCCCCTCCCAGGAGTCTCCACACTGCCCATTTTGGATGCGAGGTTAAGTGCAGGGCCCACACAGAGGCTCAAGGAGGGGGAAAAACTGACTTCCCAAAATCCCTCTGGAGCCCAGGAGAGGCAGCTTTCACCCTCCCAGAAGCTCAAGGAAAGCCTCTGAGCCTGGAGAAGGTGAAAAGCACCCCCGTGCCATGGTGCAGGAGGCCGACTATGCCATGCCACCATGGCCATGCCCACCCAGCAACCGAGCAGAGAACCCGTTGGTAAAAATGTTGTAGCCCACCTCTGCATCTAACCATCATCTGGAGTTTTGCAGCACTAATCTTCTAGTCCTAAACATGATAATTCTCTTCCTAAAGCATCAAGCTAAGGTGCCAAGCTTTGTCCCACTTCTATAAATTGTCCTGGATGGATGGATTTCTTCCACTGACTGGAAATATCCAGGGAGGGGATAGCAGCAAAGCCGGGACCTGTGCCAATTGTATTAAAGAGAACATGCGACACAGGAAATTGGGACACCTCCAATCAATAAGAAAGCATTTATTTTATGTGACTAGCTGACTGATTGATTTGATTTCTAATCCACTTTCATTTGGCCACATGCTCAATAATCCCTCCTCTATTCCCCCCCCCCCCAACCATGCATTAGGTTGGGCTGAAGGAACATACACAGGTCACTATTTAACTGAATCACAGGAGGTCTTGTTAAGTTAGAAACCCTCTCAATCAAGAAAAGATGAAGGGGTGGAATCCATGTTTAAGTCTATAAGCAAAGCCATGAAATATTGTGGTTATTTATAACAATGTGAATTGTTTTTGTTTTAATTTTCATCTTCTGGCTGAATTTATTTTATTTATTTATTGCAGAATTTCAATAGAAGGCCATAGGGATGTTTTAGATTTGCATTCCAATTAATGAATAAACATATGCAAATGAGCAGTGGCCTGTTTTTTTTGTTTTCCTTTGGGACAGAAACAATTCTAATTTGCACTTCTGCCATCACAGCTATAAAGCTATAAACTATTGTTCTTCTTTGGGTGATTGAACAGAATTTGTACCTCTCTGTCATTGCTCTTAACTGCCACCACTAAAAATACCAAAATTGTTTGGTATGAGGATGCACACATGAGGATGTGTTGTATGCTGGTGAACTAAAGCATCTATGAACGGGAAAACCTCTGAATGAAATACCCAAGTCTACATTCTGTAGACTAGGCATCCTATTAAAATGCATTAAGAGTTATGCTATGGTGAAGATATTTGTAAGGAGATTGTAAGCAAAACTGTCCATGCTGTAACCTGATGCTGGATTGCAGCATTCCATACCTTTGAATGGAATTGCTGAAGTTGCTCAGGCTTATAGTGTGAGTAAAATTGGGAATATTTGGGGATAGCCATTCTGTCAAGGGTTATAATACCACTTGACATGAATATGTTCAGTTTGCAATGCTCAGTAAAGCTATAATTGATCCCAGTTCCCCTTCGAAAGAAGTGTTGTTTTGTTGAAAAAAGCCAAAAAATGCATTCAGCCTTGTGTGGGAGAGAGAGAGTGAGAGTGTGAGGAAGGGAGGAAGGGAGAGAGTACAACAACCTTAGAATTGATACTGAAGATACTGAAGAGGTAAATAGATTCTGCCTTTTGGGATCCAATCTCAACAATAAAGGAACAAGAAATCAAGGACAAAATGCTCTTGACATAGAAGTTCTCTAGTTATGTAGAGGTAACCTTACATTCAAAGGTCTTTCAGAGAGGAAGTGAAGGAATAAAGGAATCTTAGTCTGAAAGAGAGGCGGGAGGGAGTGAAGGAGAGTGGGGAGGGAGAGAGATCGAGAGAACTAATGACCAAGGGTACAACAACCTCATAACTGACAATGAAGATACTCAAGAGGTAAATATGCTCTACCTTTTAGGATCCAATCTCAACAGTAAAGGGACAAGAAGTGAAGAAATATGCCACATATTACCACTTGGTAGAGCAGTTATGAAAGCCTTGGGAAAAAAGTTTAGATGCCATTTCTCTATATATACAACCATCAGAATTGTGCAAGCACTAGCATTTCTTGTGATATTTTATGGAAGTGAAAGACAGACTCTGAGGAAGTTAAAAAGATATAAAGAAGATAAAGAAGATAAAAAGAATATCGATGGATCTGAACTTTGGAATTGGAGAAGATTCTTGAGAATACAATAGACAGCCAAGTGGATGATTGGACAAACCAACCCAGGATTCTTACTTAAGAAACCAATAATCAAGTTCAAATTATCATACTTTTGATATGTTATGTGAAGACCCAGCTGTCTGAAGAAGACTGTGATGTTGGAAAGGTGAAGATAAAAATAAGAAGAGCAAGACAGCAGCAAGATGGATGAATTCAGTTACAATGGCATTGGCAGACTGTTGGAAGACCTGAGGATCAAGTTAGGGACAGGTGGTCATGGAGAAAATCTTTCTATGTGGGCAGTAAGAGTCAGTACTGAATTGATGGCACATAATCATTCAGTGATTCCATCAATGTGTTTTGTAGGGTCTTTAGATTGAAAATCCTCACTTTATTCCTGATGATATGTCATTTGGAAAGGATGAATATGGCTTCATTTCCAAACATGGCTTGGCTGAATCATTCAGTCTCAGGCATAAGGTACTTGGATATGACACTGTGAAAAAGGAAGGAAGGAATGGAGGGAGGGAGGGAGGGAGGGAGGGAGGGCGGAAGGAACGAAGGAAGAAGCACTATCTCTTTCAAACAGGGCAAAAGGGAATTTAGTATGAAAAGTTTTGAATGGTCTATTGATGATTGTCATCCTGACGGAAGCATGGGCTTCCTCACCATTTCTTTCTCAGCGAGTTTTGATTCACTGGCAGAGAGAAGAAAAGAATAACATATTTCAAAATCTGACATGTTTCTTTCCATTTCAGTATTTCTTGGAAAAAGCAAAGGTGGCTCTTTTCCCATGACAGCATCCTTTGCTTCTCTGTGCTTCTGGCCACATTTTCTACCTGTATAAATGGAAGTTGTCTATCAAGGGCATGCTGCCTTCCACCTTGCTTTTGGGGAATTCACTCATTACTATCCATGGTGAAACTAAGAGCATAACAGTATACTGATATGCCCAGGGCTTTTGCTTGGGTCAGAAAGCAAGGAAGGAGATAAAGATTATTTAGCTCAAAAGCACATTATCAGTGTAGGCTCCTTCGTAACAAAAAAAACATGTCCTGGGTCTCTAATACATACATGGGAAGGGAGAGTGCACTCCTGTTTGTAACCCTGCTCCCCCACACCTCTGTGGTCTGATTCTACTCCCTCCTTACACTGGAAAAGAAGTCAATGTCAGCATGAACATTTTGCACTAATATAGTTTCTAATATAATCCAGAATTCAGCATGAATGCAAATGGCATTCGGAGGAGTGCACAAATATCATTGGAGGGTGTTGGTGGGTTTAAGGAAGCCATGTAAGGAAGAAAGAAGCAGAAAGGTTTCAGCCAGTGAGCACATTCTTGCTTACTTTCATGGCGCATGGAGAGGCAATGCTTTCATCTACTGAAACCTTCTCCAAAAGCTGATTAATGATAAATTATTCATAGCCTCTATCACTTAAGATGGCAGTGAAGGACTCTGCATTCCACTGAAAACCAAGCATGAAAAATCAGCTGGTCAGAGAGTAGACTACATATTAGGAATCTTTCTCATGGTTCTAGGTTTATAATTTTAAGAATCTCTCTCTCTCTCTCTCCCTCCCTCCCTCCCTCCCTCCCTCCCTCCCTCCCTCCCTCCCTCCCTCCTCCTCCTCCTCCTCCTCCTCCTCCTCCTCCTCCTCCTCCTCCTCCATTCCTCTCTCTTTTCCACTCCTAGAATGAAATAATCTCCTTCAGGAGAAAGCATTTCCCTAAATTGTCATGGTTAGTATTAATTTTCAAAACAGCCACTTGTTTTTCTAATATACAAAATATGCTGCAGATTATTCTGCTGCAAAAGTGCAGAATGGGTAACAATGTCCACAGTAAATTATTATTTATTATTTTTTTAACATTCTGTTTTTAGATCCACAGTATTTGCACATAATAAAGTAACCTGTGTCAAAAGTTCTCATGATGGCTCCTCAAAACCTGGGGTCCTGATTTCATAAAATAAAAATCTAAAAGTTTAGAGTGCCACCAATAATGCTACATGTGGTTACCAAGTCAATTATATGCCTTTTCCTCTAACAGCTTTTGCTTTAAGACATCTTTTCGATGACTTCATCTTGGCTATAAGTGTAATAAGACGACCCTGGAAATACTGGTTCCTTACTAAGGCCTTGGATAGGATGATTGAAATTCACTTCTTTTTTTCTTTTTCTTTATTCCCATTCAATTTTGCCATTACTGTTTTCCTTTTTCATCTATTCATTCATTTTTAAATGTATTTACAATCAGAAAAGTACCAAGAATTGTTGGGAATTGGGTAACACATAAACTATTATTATTAGCTTATGGGAAAAAGGTCAAAGGCATGTAGAAACCTCCCCTCGCCAATTGCCCTTCCAGCTATTACTCTGTTGCTGAATCTCTGGGCCACAGCTTGCCTCAAAGGCACTCATCTCTGTTGCTTCTGTCTTTTGTAGCTTGAAGTATAGGCATGAAGTTGCAGAGGATGGTGGAAATGATGTTTCCAATCTTGCCGGTTCATACTTTTCTGCATCTGTTTCAGAATGGATGGAAATGGAACTGAATTAGTTTCACGTTCTTTACATAGCTAATTTATATTGCACACAATCTCTTTCTCTCCCTGAGAGAATTTAGATTAAGATGCACAGTGGGCATATTTGCAATTTGATATAATGTGCAAGATTATGCACATTACCGAACATAGCTAAGTTTTAGGGATGCACGAAGCTAGAAATTGGGCCCTTTGAAATTCTGGGATACTCCTCACTCTTGTTTGAGGAGTAAAATCTAAGAGAGGATAATGGCGCACCTGCAGCTTGGATCTTACAAAGATGCAAACTGCAGAAAGGGTTGCCAGGAAGGGAAGAATGTCACTCTTCTGCCAGCACGACAGAGGCATTTGATGCATTACTCCACAAAGGCTATGATAATACAACCGTACTTGTAACCTTTTGCCTGTTCCTTGTCACTTTTTGCATTTGGTATTATTTGTTTTATGTTGATATTGTCAGTGTGCTTAAAGAGATTACCCCCCCCCCCGAGGCATGCCCAAGAATGACTTGGATTTCACAATGAGAATAATGGTAATGACTAGTTAGACTTGGAGGAGACTGATAGCAAAGGGAAATAAATCTTATGCACTCAACTTGTGTTAGGTACCACTTTTCTTAAGAAATAACATGCCAGATGGCAAGAAAGAAGCTGTCCAACATGAAGTTCAGATCAATAATTTATCCCCCAGCCATCCATCTGATGGTATGAAGCAATCCTGGCAGCAGTATTTAGAAAAAAATCTTCCTGCAGAGATCCGGACCCTTCCCACTCTCTTGGTCTTCCGTAAAGCCACTAAAACCTGGCTGTTCCAGCAGGCCTGGGGCTGTTGACCCCAAAATACGGTCCAGTCCCACTTAGAATGGAGTGCATGGTATGTTTTTAAATCTATCTTTTCTTTTCTTCTCTTCTTTTTGATTTATTTGTATTGTTAGCCGCCCGGAGTCCTACGGGATTGGGCGGCATACAAATGTTATTAAACTTTAAACTTTAAAAATGCTGAAGAAAGGGTTGGACAACCTGGGACTGCAAGCAGTGTACAGTCTTTGACCACTCTCCTTCAAATGCTCTCCTCTCCAGCATCGCTGCACTAATAATGGCCTTCTTTCCTCTAATGTATTCTCTTGCAATATAGCAATAGCACTTAGACTTATATACCCTTTCAAAGTGCTTTACAGCTCTGTCTAAACTGTTTTACAGAGTCAGCATATTGCCCCCAACAATTTGGGTCCTCATTTTACTCTCAGAAGGATGGAAAGCTGAGTCAACCTTGAGCCTGGTGAGATTTGAACTGCCAGATTGCAGTCAGCCGGCAGTCTGCTGAAGTAGCCTGCACTCTAACCACTGCGCCACCATGGCTCATATTGTTGCCATTATGCTGCAGCAGAGAGTATACATCAGAATGTTTTTCCAACTTGGGTGAGGTTCAATTCCTAGAATTTTTCAGGCAGGCTACTGTATACATAACTGGCATACATAACTCTTGTTCCCAAGTGTCCCATGGCAGGCTGCATGAGAACCTTATTATCCTGGGAAAAGAATTTATCTTGCCCTTCTCTACCCCAGGGTTATCACATTTCCTGGTAATGAACCAGTTTGGCAGATAGTGTAGCCTTTTGGATTGGAGAAAGGTATATCAGCAGATATTTTTCCTGGCCCTCTTTCCCATAGCTATAGCACTGCCTGACAGTCCATATGTTTATAGAAGGCAGGAGGTTGCTATCACATGCCTCAATTTCCTTTGTACTGGAGATGTTCCTCATTTATCTTCTTCCACAGCATGATGTCTGTTTGACTATAACTTCTATGTGCATGTGTGAAGATGCATAAATAATCAGAGAGTTGGAGGGGGTGTTGGAGATGATCTAGTATAATGCATGAATTCCTGACAAATAGTCATCCAGCTTCTGTTAAACATCTTCAGTTGAAGGAGAGTGCACCATCTCCCAAGGGACTATATTCCATTGTTGAGTAATTCTTAATGTTAGGATTTTTTTTTCCTGATGACCAATTAAAATCTACTATCCTATAATTAAAACCCATTGTTTTTGGCCTGTCTTCTGAAAGAGCTCTGAACAATTTGCCTCTTCTTCTATATGACAGTCCTTCAGACACTTAGAAAACAGTTATCATGTCTCCCTGCAGTGTATTCTTCTCTAGGCTAAATATAGCGAAAGCTCCAACAGTTTCTCCTAGGTTTTCCCCCTGGTACCTTTATCAGCTTGATTGCTTTCTTTTTAACATGTGCCACTCTTTTCCCCTAAACTGCTGTGCTAAAACTGGATGCAGTACTCCAGATGTCTGACCAATAGAGAGGGATGATAACTTCTTGTGATCTTGTCACCACACTTCTGGAGATGCAGCCTAGGATTTTATTATTGTTGCTTTTTATGTATTAGTATGTATTGGTATGTATTAGTATGTATTAGTATGCATTAGTGTGTATTAGTGTGTATTAGTATGATTGTGATTATTATTATTGTTGTTGTTATTGTTATTCAAGTTTCAAGTTTCAAGTTTTATTGAACTTGTATGCCGCCCTATTCCCCGAGGGGACTCAGGGCGGCTAACAAACTAAACAGGGGAAAGGGGAAGTACAAAAAATGAAAAGACAGACAAATACAAACAAATTAAAAACTCAACAGCCGCAACAAATTCGAGTGGGGCTGGGAACTCATCAGCCCCAGGCCTGCTGGAACAGCCAGGTTTTAACAGCTTTGCAGAAAGCCTGAAGGGTGGCGAGGGTCCGAATCTCCACGGGAAGATCGTTCCAGAGGGCCGGAGCAGCCACAGAGAAGGCTATGACTAGTTGATGGAATCCGGAGGAGACCTAATCTGTGGGATCTAATCGGTCGTGAGGAGGTAATTGTCAGAAGGCAGTCTCTCAAGTACCCAGGTCCGATACCATGTAGGGCTTTAAAAGTAATGACTAGCACCTTGAAGTGCATCTGGAGTCCCATAGGCAGCCAGTGCAGCTCACGGAGGATAGATGTAATGTGGGTGTACCGAGGTGCACCCACAATCGCTCGTGCAGCTGCATTCTGGACAAGCTGTAGTCTCCGAATACTCTTCAAGGGCTGTCCCATGTAGAGCGCATTACAGTAGGCCAGTCTTGAGGTCACAAGGGCATGAGTGACTGTTCTGAGTGCCTCCCGGTTCAGGTAGGGATGCAATTGGTGCACCAGGCGAACCTGGGCAAATGTCCCCCTGGTCACAGCTGACAAATGATGCTCTAAAGTCAGCTGTGGATCCAGGAAGATTCCCAAATTGCAAACCCTGTCTGAGGGGTGTATAATTTCACCCCCCCAGCCTGAGAGTTGGAATACAAGGCCAATTATTGGGAGGGAAAAACAGCAGCCACTCGGTCTTGTCAGGATTGAGTACAAGCTTGTTCACACCCATCCAGACCCTAACAGCCTCCAGGCACTGACACATCATGTCAACCGCTTCACTGAGTTGACACTGGGCGGACAGATACAACTGTGTATCGTCCGCATATTGATGGTATTTTATCCCGTGCTGCCGAATGATCTCATCCAGTGGCTTCATGTAGATGTTAAACAGGAGGGGGGACAGGACTGAACCCTGTGGCACCCCATACTTAAGGGGCCTAGGGCTCAATCTCTGCCCTCCAACCAACACCGACTGCGACCTGTCCGAGAGGTAGGAGGAGAACCACCAAAGGACGGTGCCTCCCACTCCCACCTCCCGCAACTGCCGCAGAAGGATACCATGGTCGATGGTATCGAAGGCCGCTGAGAGGTCAAGGAGCACTAGGACAGAGACATAACCCCTGTCCCTGGCTCTCCAGAGATCATCGATCAGCACGACCAAAGCAGTTTCCGTGCTGTAGCCAGGCTATTGTTAATCACATAGTCAGCCAGATGTTCAGACTGGGTTTGGCATTTTTGTCTACCTATCAAGTCCTTACCAAGGACCTGGGATAGGCAAATCTTAATGTTTGACAATGCTACAGATATCGTCACAGGATGGAAGCAGTTCCAAGTAAAGCTGCCTTTTGTAATTGACTGAAGGCAAATTTGTCAATGCCCATGGAGTTGAAGTGATGCTCCAGTTGTTTTAGGACTGCACCCAAGGCACCTATTACTATTGATACTACCCTTGCTTGCCATTACCATAGTTGTTCTATTTCTATTTGTAGGTCTTTGCATTTTATTATCGTCTCTAGTTCTTCCTCTTCTAATCTGCTGTCTCCAGGCATTGCCACATCCACTATCCAGACATTTTTGTATTTCTTATTGACAACTGTTAAGTCTGGGGTGTTATGGGGCCAGTGCCTGACTGTCTGGATTCTGAAGTCCCAGAGCAATTTAACTTCTTCATTTTCTATCACTTTCTCTATTTATGGTCCCACCAATTCTTGCTTACAGGCAAGTGATATTTCTTGCAAATCTTCCAATACACTATTGTTGCTACTTTGTCATGCCACTGCTTGTAGTCAGTTTGTGCAATCTTCTTGCAGCAGCTTGCTAGGTGGTCCACTGTTTCTTCAGCTTCTTTGCATAGGTGTCACTTACTTTCTGTTGCTGTCTTTTCAATTCTGGCTTTGTATCAGTGGTGGGTTCCAGATTCCGTTCCAACCAGTACAGTTGGAACGGCACTGGAGTTACCCACATGCACAAGCACGGCGTGTGCATGCATTCTAGCATTAAATGATGCTTCCTCAAGCCTCCATGATGCTCCAGCTGCTCTGTGAAGCATTGCACAGGTGACGTACGCGCCATGTGTGTGCTCAGAAGCGCCAACAGCATAAAGCACCGATAAGGCGCGCAGGATGGCAGGTGAGCGCTCCGGAGCACCGTACCAGAATGGTATCCGGTGCTCCAGGCAGGATCCAGTACGCCCGTATCAAGGCGTACCGCCTGCAACCCACCACTGTTTTGTATACCTTTGTCCTTAAGGCTTGGTCTTCTGCAGCCCGAATTAATCCCCTGGTCTCTTTCTTTAACTTTTCTGCTCTTACCCATTGCCAGGTTTTGTTATTATCTGCTTTCCTGCTATTTTTTTAATGTATTGGCCATATAGTGCTTTGTCTTCCCATGCCTCCATTCTGTTCTTCATTTGGTCTTTCTTGTAGGCCAGCTTAGTTTCTCCAGTAGTCAGCAAGCCTTCCATGCACACTAACTTCAGTGCATCTTCTTCACTGTCCTTCAGATATTCTCCCAAGCCCTTTTATCTTCTTCAACTATCTGATATACTTGCAACATTCTATGCCCAGCTATTTGCCTTGGTAGGAAGAGTCTGTCAATGACAATGCGAGGATGAAGGGCATGATTCATTGTCATTATTTTTCTGGTCCTCCTATCCATTGCTTTTAATTTTGTTTGAATCCAGTTCACTTTCCAGCTGTCTATCTAATGATGGTATTACCCAGGTGTTGATTGCCTTGATGGTATTTCCTCCATTGAGTTTGGACTTTAAGATATTTTTCCATTCTCTTGATGTATTCTCCTCTAATCTTTTTCTTGACTTCAGTGTGCTTGATGTTGTCAGCTTGAAAGATACCCAGATATTTGTAGTTATCATCTTCATCCAGATTCTTAATGTTATTTTCATGGGGCATCTTGATTGTTTCAGTTTTCACTATTTTTCCTTGTTTGATAGTGAGTGTGGCACATTTGTCCAATCCGAACTCCATTGCAATATTTTGGCTATATATATATGAACAGTGTTGAGCAGTGATTCTATTTCAAGTGTTGTTTTTCCATGCAACTTTATCAGGGTAGTGTTCACTTACTTTCCTTACTGGTTCACAAATGTCACTTTCTGCAAAGTCCAGTTGCCTCTTGAAAAAGCACCTTTGGGACAACCATGACCTGGATGACTCAGAATCTCCAGCCCTTTCAGTCCTTACTGAAATTAATCTTGTTGGATTTTGTTCTAGCTTCTCATGACCTGTCCAAACTTAATATATTATTTAAGGGACCATCTCTCTGGTATCTTTTTATGTTTGCAAAATGGATAATTATTAAATAATTCAAAATTGTACTGTGGAGTAAGAACCTAGAGTGAAGCCCCATAGTATGTCACTCAATACTTCCAGTTTAATGAAGAGGATGGATTTTGTATACATCTTGTGGTAGGATTGCTAAGAGTACATTTTGCTAACTTGTCCAGAGGATTCTCAAGATCCGCTAAATTGGCCAGGTTTGTTCTTGATAAATCTGTGCAAGCCTCCTGCCAAGAAATAATTCTTTCCTAATGTTCATAAATATAGACCCTAATCATCTGTTTCAGAATTTTGTTGGGCACCAACATTAACCTGGCTGGTATGTAGCCATGTGAGTCCCCTTTGAGAAAAGAGGAACTACGCTTACCCTCTGATCTTAAACCCATCTCCTTTAATTCTCAAAGATCACAGAAAAATGTTTTCAAATCACTTTCAGACATGACTAGTCTAGAAATCTTACATTTACTAACCAGATATACTCTCTCACTGTTTCTTTCCTTACTTTGAAGTCCCTCCATTTGAACCTGGTTTCCTTTTCAGGAAAAACCAACAAAGTATGAGTTGAGGAGCTATTCCCATCCCCATTGTTATTATTCAACCAGCTTCCTTTTTCTTACCCCCAAAAGTGTTCATTCTATTGCTTTTAGCTTTGCTAATGAGCCTAAGTTCTGTTCAAATGTTAGCTTTTCTAACTTTATCTCTGTAGCTGCTACCCTCTCACAAGTGTATCTTCTTGATGACTACAACACCTACTACTCCCTTTGAACTAAGACTTTATGTACATAGTAATGCCTCTTAGTATTTCTATAAAGTGGTAAGATAATCCTTATTGTCTTCTTTATTATTGTGAGTACACTGGTTCACATTAAAAATAAAATTCTGTTGTTTGCTCTCAAAATAAAGTATATAACCACACATACATTACACATATATACGCATGCTATATACATATACTTACACACACATACCTACACACACATACATATATAAATTTGTTGAGATTAGCTCCCCTGAAATCTATTATACATATGCAATTTATTTTCCTATAATACCTTGAAATACAAGATGGTATGTTCCCTTCTTTGCAGGTTTTCTCTTATTTTAAGTTCTTCAGGTAACTCTTTCTGATTGGTTAGAATCAGATCTGTAAAAGTTGATTCCCTTTTTTCATCTTTAATGTGTTGGAAAATGAAAAAGTCAGCAGGATGACTGAATTTTTAGAAACTTGCAATCTTGACAGCATTGGTTTTCCAACAAATATCGGGGTCGTTGAAGTGTCCTGTTATTCTTATCGCTTTCCTTTTTGAAAATCTTGTGGTAGGAAGGCAAGATATCCTGACTCAAACCCAGCACTGCATGAGACTGAAATTATTGCTTAGGAAATATGCAAAACTATACTCACAACTAAGATAACATTCAATTTGGGGAAAAAGAAAAATGCACTGTGCTGTTATTGGTTAAATCTGTTTTTGTTTTATTATTCTGCTAGTTTCTCCCCCTTTAGCTTGCTACCAACATGTTCAACAGTGGCAGCTGTAGTACCGTGTGAGAATAGCATTAAATATGTGTAATGTGCCATAAATAAACAGAAATAGACAGCCAGGAAATTGTGGTAATCATTGCTTTGATGTCACATGAATTATGGTTACTGTGAAAGATTTAAGTCCACGGAGTCTATGGATATGCTCATTTTGGCTCAGCTGATACTGTGTTAGGAAGACACTTAATCCAGTTTTCATCTTTCAGTTTTCTCCCCTTTGCACTGACAGCTGTTGTCTCATGGTGAAGTGAGATGCAATCTCCCCTGATTTCCTACTTGCAAGAAAGTAGGAGCCCTTTTCTACACTACAAGTTGTAGACAACCAGCCACCTCCCCAGGAAAGAAGTCAAAATAGCAGCCAGGGCTTTGGTGCAAATTTCCAGGCTAATAAGAAACTGCTTATTAAATCTTAACTGTTGTCAGAGCCCGCATCTTTCATTACATTTGCTTAATCTAGATGACACCGCCACTGAGGCTCCACTGAGGCCAGCAGTAATGCAGATAGGTTCTGGGTGTCACTTTAATCATTATGTTGTCTGGCCTCACTGAGGACTTTCTTTTTTTTTTAAAAAAAAAGAAATAATAAACAAACAAACAAACAAACAAACAAATAAAAAAGACAGGTGCTGAGATCAATGCAACTCTTAGGCTGTTTCCATTGCTATCTCTTAACTATAGCTATAGTACCCTCTTGTTGACAGGTTTCTATGGATATTTTTGAAACTTGTACTATGATAGTTGCTTAAAATAGTCTCCTCTCAGTTACAGTGACACTGTAAGAAAGTTTCTTATTAAATCCCGCTTGCATTTTCAATGTGTGTATGTGCGTGTACACTTAATGTGCATTATCATTTTACCTTCACTTGACCATTTCACTGTTGTTTTAGTTTTTTTTTTTAATCTTTTCAAATTGCTTGGCCTATATGGCTGCAAATGAGATGAAAAGTGCTTAAGTGCTGCCAAGGTTCAACAAATGCGTTGACCTTATGATAATTCCGATGTCACAGGGCACCGTCGAATGCCAAAGAGAAGTCTTCCATTCCATAACTAGCTAGATAAGTGCTCTAAAGTGCCATAAAACTTCAACCCTGCTTTCTACTACTCTTAATGAATTATCAGCAATAATGTTTGTATTTCTTTAGACTGGCATCAAGGAGAGTCCTCTAGTGGTAGAAAGTATTAAGACATGGGTGGTCACGGATTCTCCAGCAAAATTGATTTCACTTGGAGAAAAGCAAAACGCTGCAATATAGGGAGATCCTAATATCCCAATTCTTTCAAAGTCATATTTGAAGGTGAAAAAACAAAGCAGTTGTAGAATTGGAAGTTGGAAATGGAAGTGATGCCATGAGAGACTGTTTTCTTTGTAATTCTCATATCTAAGTCCATCAGTATTAAATCAATAATATTATAATATTACTGCCAATATTTATCATCATCATCAGTAGTAGTTGTAGGGGAACAATGGCAGACTTACAACAGTTCATTAGTGACCACTTGAAGGTATAACGGCATTGAAAAAAGGAACTTATGACCATTTTTCACTGTTACAGCCTGGTTGCATGATTTAGATTTGGATGTTTGACAGTTGGTTCATATTTACGATGGTTGCAGTGTCCCAGATTCAGGTGATCATCTTTTGCAACATTCTGACAAGCAAAGTCAATGGGGTGGGGCAGATTCACTTAACCACCATGTTACTCACATAACAACTGCAGTGATTCACTTAACAAACGTGGCAAAAAAGGTCTTAAAATGGGGCAAAACTCACAAATTTCTCACTTACCAACATAAATTCTGGGCTCAATTGTGGTTGTATGACTGAGTACTCTGGCAATATCTTATTGACAACTATAAGAGGGGGAAACAGCAAGACTAAGGTGACTCTGCTTCGATGGGGATATTCTGGAGTTCATACACATATAACAATTGCAAGCAAGAAAACATTGGTTATAGCAGGAAGGTGATTATAGTGGCTGTTGAAATTGCTGGCAGGGACATCTCAATATCAGCTAAACGTCCCATCATACCTGACCATTTCTGGACTTTCTCATATCATTCCCAGTATATCTCTTTGCCCGGCTGGGTCATGCATTGTAAGCATTGCATATGAGTTTTAGAATTTCTATTATAACACTGACCTTAGGATTTTTTTCCCTTCAAAAACTGAAAGGAAGCTATTAATTTATATGGGAACATACCAGGTTTCCTAGCAAACTTTCAGTGTTCATATTGGCTATTGCAAGTGAAGCACCTTTCTCCCTTAGAATTCAGAGCTAATTATAAATATCAAAAGGACCCCTTGAGAATTGAGCCTACTGCTATCTCCCTGAATCCCACATCTTCCTGTCCTTAGACCAACCTTCAGTTCTATTTTAAAATATTTATGTGTGATAAAACTCAGAACTCCTATCCATCCATCCATCCATCCTAGGAAAGAAGCATCTTTTCTAAATGACATCTCTGAGTCATAAAAGCGTCAGATGTTTGCTTATACAGTAAATCAAGCAATCATTTTTGTTATATTGTATACATTAAATGTAATTTTTGATTATGTATTCTACTTTGAAATAGTCAGTAGAATAGTTTGCATCTGAGTTGCCTTTATATGCTGCATACATTAACCTTTCATTGGTATGTGTTTGAGAATTGAAACAATTCACATGCATCATTAACAATTTTTGCAGTTTCCCATCTAAAAGACATTTGCATCAGACTCAGTAGCTGGAGAATATAAGATCAACCAGTTTCATGATTATGCTTCCAATGCTTTCTGTATTTTTTCTTCAAAATATAGAGAGGGGCATACTTTCTAAATATTCCATTGAACTTCTAATTTCCACTAGGCAATAATGCTAATATATAATGATTAGAGCAATTTATTTTCAAGGCACATGACCTTATTTCTCACAATTCATTTTTGGATTGCTGAAGCATTAGAGAACTTAAGTCCATGTGTCACGTGACACTTGTTTAAATATTCGTATGCTAACTGAATAAAACAAGAGGTATTTGAACAAACTGAAAAGGCCATGCATGCATTAACTGCATAGTTATTTTCTGCAAAAGATGATCTCTTTTTATAATTTATTATCCTTGTCAGTTGAGTCCATGCAAAGTTGAAGTTGAGCCCATAGAAAAGAAAATGCAGAAGAGAAATATAAGTAAATGTGTCTTTGTTACGGCCATGACTTCATCTTCTGTAGATAACATCATGACTGGCTGTAAATTGAAGGCATATACCAATCCAGTATCTGGTTTTTCAAAATATAAACAATGCTGCAGTTCAATGGTTAGATGGCCTAGACCAGTGGTTCCCAAACTTGGCAACTTTAAGACTTGTGGACTTCAACTCCCAGAATTTTCCAGCTAGCTCTTCTGGCTGGAGAACTCTGGGAGTTGAAGTCCACAAGTCCTAAAGTTGCCAAGTTTGGGAACCACTGGCCTAGACCTTGGAATTTGAACATAGATCTTTTTAACAATTATATTTTGTTGTGTACTACTAATGTAGATGAAACATTAATATATATTGCTAATCCATGTTTGATATGCCATATGCTAAATACATAAATAAAATCATCTTCTTCCTGGGAGAACACAGCAATAGTGATAATAAGCCAATTTGTTTTTTGAATAAACCCTCAAAAGTTCTTATTTTAAATTCAAATACTGTTTATTTGGCAACTCTGACTTTTCTTTACTCTTTCTATATAGAAAGAGTATAGAGGTCAATTCAAAATCCATTCAGTATCTGACAGTTGGAATGAGAAACTTGCAGCAAAGAAAAGTTTCTTCAACTGAAACTTCTAGGAGTCTTATCAAGCCTAGACAATAGTTACAGATGCTGGTGTTTGATATTTAGTAACATTTGGAGTGTTACATTTGAACACTTCTGCATGTCTGCCAGAACTATTTAGCATTTTTAGTATTTGTGGAAAGTAAGGCTTATGATGAAAAAAGTTGAACTAACATAGAAGGATTAATATATGACTTTGCCCTCAGAGCAGTACCTTTGATTGGATTGCATTTTTATTGTAACTATTTCATTTGTAAAGGCTTTAAAAAAACAACTGTGAAACTATTGATACCGACATTATTAAATTATCTTAAGATGGTTGAAATTCACCATTGTGCTTAAGAGGCTTGAGCGTGGAGAAGGATTTTAGAGTCAAACAGATGTTAAAATAAGCTATTTCCTTCTGTTTCCTTGCAAGATGTTTAGTATTTTTTTTCCCTTAAACAATTCATGACTCTTTTCTAATACTAGTATGCATTCTTTAACATATCTGATCTCTCTCCTTTGGACTTTTCTCATTTTTTAAAAAAAAATCATTATTTTAGTTAATAATACCAAGGTTAATACTGCCTTCAGGTTTTCTCTAGCATCTATTTTGTTTAAGTGCTTATTCAAGAGCAGTTTTACTTTAGCCTGCTATAAATGCTTAATATTAATCACAGAAACTCCCAAGATTAGGTTGATGACGATGTCCACCAACCAATATGTAATTGACATTTGTCTGAATCCTCGTCAACCAGAGTTCAAGTCCTCACAGGGAGATTACTAAATTCATGCTGTATATCAGGGGTGTCAAACTCAAGGCCCATGGCCTGGATCTGGTACTATCTTTACAGATAGAAGAAGCCTTTAAAGGAAGGCATCTCTGGATCTTTCTGTGCTTATTTCATTGAGTCCTAGAGGTGTTCTTTCTTGTAACACATTGGATTTGCCATTGTATTTAACTCTGAGGCCTTTCACTGCATAGAAAACATCATTTCCCTAGTTTCTGCATTCTGGAATCCAGTGTGTTATATCATTTTTTTTTCTCATTCCTCACTCCAGGGAAATCCACTTATACAAATTAGCTATTAGGCATTTAATAAATCATAACTGACAGTATTGGGAGGACAGGAATAGTGTGCATTTTCTGAACTTCAAAGAATCAGTTCCATCTTCTAGTTGGAATTTCCAAAATAGCATCTATCAAGACCAGAAGTTTTGCAGTGTTTTATTTGGGATGTTCTTTGAAGGGCAGGAACTGAAATATCCTATGATGCCATACCAAACAATAAAATAAATCTCTCCGTATTTAAAAATACTGAGTATTTATTATTCTATAATAAATGAGCTGTGGACGTGCAGTGCTTAGAATGCTGTACTGCAGGCTACCTCTGCTGACTGCCGGCAGTTCAAATCTCACCGGTTCAAGGTTGACTCATCCTTCCACGCTTCCAAGGTCAGTAAAATGAGGACCCAGATTGTTGGAGGCAATATGCTGACACTGAAAAGGCTGTAAAGCACTGTGAAGTGGTATATAAGTGTAAGTGCTATTGCTATTCCTAATGATACCAATAGCCATGGGACGAGTGGCTGGTTTCCAGTACCTATAAATTATATGCTCTGTTGGAAACACATGAATATGTTCATATAATGTATAACTGTACATGTATATAAAATTTGTATCTAATTATGAATCTAAAATCCCAACTTTCCAATCTCACATAAAACATTGTTAAACTCTATTTTCCATAGCTTGCTAAATGTTTAAATACAGAAACATAGAAAAGTTGGGCTGAGAATGCACAGGCTTTTCTGAAATCAAATTATGCAGTTCTTCTGCATAATCCTGATCCTATATATGTGTGTGTGATAAAAATCTGGAGATGGGAAGATCATTTTTGTTAATGTGCTGCAAGTAGTGTTTCAGGGAACTTGAAAAAAAGATTGTGTTCAAAGTTTTTTTTAAAAAACATAGAATCAAGCTGGGGTCACATAATAGTTTTAACTACTGCTCTAAAGATTCTCTCCATTGTAAAGCTCAGGGATGACATAAATATTTTGTTGTTTTCATAGGAAATCAGAGTGAATAGCAGGCACGGCACTTTTTAAAAGTCAAATCAATGTTTACATGACATATTCCCATTTAACACTTTGTAAAGGCTTTCATAAATTAATAGGTAAACTTGTTAACATTAGTTATGATGGGAAACTAATTTCTTTGTTGATATAAATTGTAACTCAGCAGGAAATTTTAGGGTCTACAGGATGATCATAGAATATTAGTTGTTGATAGATGCAATGCTGTAAATCAATTGTTTTAATAATTCTTACAAATCACTAAAAATTAGTTTACAGAAATCTCTGTTGCTGGTGTGATATTTCAGCACTTTAATTTTGTCTTGTATTTGGACATTATTTTCTTCAGTTCATTCATATGGGAAGATATCTTCCTTCCTTCCTTCCTTCCTTCCTTCCATCCATCCATCCATCCAATCAACCATCCATCCATCCATCCATCCATCCATCTATCCATCCATCTTCACAAGAATAACTCATCTGTGGTGCCTGTGTTTCCATAAAACTTTCCTTTGTGATCTTGATGTGATTTGTTTTACTTTTTATCACAATTTTGGAGATTGTTTTAGTTTCATGAATAGCACACACTCATTACTTTAACAGATGCAAACTATCCATAATAAATATACTGTAACTTAAAGTTAAATTGTTTAATTTATTATTCATTTAATTAAATTAATTAATTTATCAGAATTCCAGAGTGAGGGCATAATTCTGTTTTAAAAACTTTGAAGTGCACTTTCAAATAAAACCTTAGTCCATATTTTGTGGTATTCAACTCCAAGAAATATTAAGTTACGTACCTCTCAGCTTTGTTCGGTCTCATCCTTTTCAACTTTTTACAATGTTTTATAATTTTTTTAAAGAATGAGTTATTATTTTACAGAATAACATTATTAACTTTTTTTAAATATACCTTTCTGCCTGCTTTTTTAAAATACTTCATTTATTTTGCAGTAGTGGAGAGAACTCTTGAGAAGCCTAGCCAACATCTGGCAGGTTGAGACTTGTATTTCTGTAACATCTAGGTACCGACTGCCAGCAGTTCAGCAGTTCGAATCTCACCAGCTCAAGGTTGACTCAGTCTTCTGGCCTTCCGAGGTGGGTAAAATGAAGAGCCAGATTGTTGGGGGCAATATGCTGACTCTGTAAACCGCTTAGAGAGGGCTGTAAAGCACTGTGAAGTGGTATATATGTCTAAGTGCTATTGCTAAATGCTATTGTGATTTGGAAGAGGAAAGTAAGTACCTCCATCTTTTTTTCTTTTGCATATAATTATCCAGGAAGGAACAGAATCTACATTCCCTGGAGCCATTCTCTCCTATCCAGGTATTTTTAAGTTGTGCCACAAATTTTGTGTGCTTTACCTGTTCTAAGTAACTTTACAGCTTTAACTGCTAAGAACAAAGGTGAAATAAGAAATAATAAAATTATGTCTGGGGAAAATACACAGAGATGTGCACTGGTTCAGATCACGATCCCAGATTTCAGGTAAGGATTGGCATATTTGATTTCAAAATGAAAGTGCAGAGAAAGTTCAGCCATTCCTATTAGTATTATGGTTGCAAGGAGAACTTGCATTAAAATCTATAATTAGCTACAAAAATTACTCACGCTTCAAACTTGTACTAATTTTCTCCACACCTCAAAAAAAATCCCACTATGCTAATTAAAATCTGAATCAACAAGCATAGATTTATATCATGAGTGATTCTGGCCTATCTATGCTGTCAGAGTCTATGCTACTCTCCATTATTGTGATGAGGATTATATGAAGAATAAAAAATCAATGCACGGTCCTGAGTTCTTTGGAGGCATACAGAGAAAAATAAAAACAAAATGCCTCATCCTTCCACAGAGAAACAAGGCTCCTACTGCCTCTTTTGAAACCACAATAAGTTTCAGCATTTTCTTTTTCATTAAAAACTTCTAAAAAATCATATGAGACAGACTGTAGATCTTTCATTTCAGTGAATAAAACTGTTCTGCCATGTGGCTTGAGGGTTATGGCCTAGAAGGGCCTCCAAAGAAAAGGAAACCTTTTACATGCTTAAAAAATTTGATTTCTCTTAACAGTTTCCAGCTTATGGACATACTTTGTTTATCCTCTCTTCCTAGAAGGAACATTTATTGGTGCTATTGAAATAACCTGGAAAGAATCTCCTTTCAGCATCAGAGCCAACAGTTGAAGGAGATCTATGCCGTTTATTACCTTTTTCCCCACTCTGGTTTTATTATTAGTTCAAAATTGGAGTTCTTTTTTTCTAGGTGTGGTATTATATAATGTTCGCATGTTATGCTGTCTCATTGTGGTGATGATGGCATGGGGCAGTGATGGCTAAAATTTTCTGGACTGAGCACCCAAAGTGTGTGCATGCCCGAACCTCCAAATTACAATGTGTGCACGATCCTTGTGCATGTGCCCCACCCCCTCCACAGGTGCACATGCCCCCCTCCCACACATGCCCACACAGATCCCCACATGCACCCCATCCCCCAAGCATGCATGTTTTACCCACACGTGCCCTTCTGTATACATGTGCTGCGCCCATACATGTGACCGGCCCCTGTGCATGTGTGACAGTGACCTGAAGACCAGCTAGCCAGCAGGAGGCACATGCATGGCAGAGCTGAACTGGGGCGAAGTTTATCAAAGTTTATACTCCAACAATTGGTGAGGTGGTTGATGATCTGAAATTAACATAACATGGAAACAAAATTTGCTGCTTGTGATTGGAAACAGGAATGCTAGTATTGGAAATAACAGGGAGGAAAATGTGCTTGGAATCTATTGTCTAGGAAACAGAAATGAAGCAGAAACATGACTTATTGGTTTCTACCAATCCAATGATTTTTTAATTGCTAACATAATCTTCAAAACAATCAAACATGCCTATATACATGGATGTTGCCAGATGGAGAACCCTGAAATCAAATTAACTACTGATACAAGAAGATGAAAGAGCTTATTTATAACAGCAAAATTCATGGTTTGGAAAACAGATCATGAACAGCTCATGTGCAAGTTCTGTATCATATTAAAGTGGAAGAAAAAAATCAGTTTCCGTGATATGCTTCTAAACATATACTCATCATTTTCAAGGGGAACATAAGGAATTATTTTGAAATCATGAATTTCACTGAAAGAAAATCTGAGGAACTGATGAATTAAAACAAAGAACTTGTTAAGGATTCATGTGAAGAGAGCCTGCCAAGAAAAAAGAAATCAAATTGGATGTCAGAAATTGCCAAGAAGAGAAAAGAAGAGAAACTAAAGCCAAGCAAGACAAAGATTACAGACTCTGAAAAACAAGAAAGTCTTCTAAAAGATCTCTAAACTCAGGAGGTTCCAATCTCAAATTGATGTACTAAAAGATGCCCAATACAGAGACAGTAACTTATTTAAAGATCAAAACAATGAAACATTACTGATAATGCACGTAGATTAATTGAGAAAGCCAAAAAGTTGCTAGAAAGAAGAACTGTGTGCTTCATTGTTTATAGGAGAATCCCAATTGTGTCAACTATATCAAGGTGTGAAATGTTCATGAGAAAATGGGAAAGGCATTCTCTCATGCAAAAAAAAAAGGCAGAAGGCTACAGTATGGAGAAACATGATAAAACAGATCAGCTTTGTGGTGAAGCAAGGCTACATACCTTCCTTTTCATTGAACAGCCTATATACTGAATATAGCAATAGCAATAGCACTTAGACTTATATACTACTTCACAGTGCTTTACAGCCCTCTCTAAGCAGTTTACAGAGTCAGCATATTGTAAGGCAGTGATGGCGAACCTATGACACGTGTGTCAGTGCTGACACGCGTAGCCATTTGGGGTGACACGCACAGGATTTCATGCGATTCATCCTCGGCTCCTGCACGGCCGCTGAGGATGAAAGAATCTGTGCTGGATGAACGGGGGGGCGGGACATGTGATCTCCCCCGCCCACACTCACTTACTGTATCGCCGCCGCCCCTTTCTGAGCACAGGGGCTGCTGGTAAGGCGTGCGTGCCGTGCGCACACACGTCATCAGCGCGGCGAGGGAGGACCCGCAGGAGAGGAGCGCGGGAACAGTGCGCGCCTCTCCAGTCAGGCCGGCACAGAGAGTCTACTCCTGGTTAGTTAAAGAATTCACCCTCCCCCTCACTTATCTCAGTTCACGGCAGGGCTGTGGAGTCTGCTGCTTCCAGCTCCACGTCCTCATCAACATGCTGCTCGCATCACTAGGAATATTCATAGCAGGGGCGGGCTGGAGCGGCATGTTGATGAGGACGTGGAGCTGGAAGCAGCCGACTCCACAGCCCTGGTTCACGGCGCCCCAAACAAGTTCAATAATATCAAGGGCAACATACGAAATCGACTGATGAACAAAGAAGTTACTAAGCAGGTATGTTAAATAATTTGTTTTTGGTTTATTAAATACAATTATATATTGCAATTATACATTTTTGTAGTTTAAACTATAAATTGCGCAAAATTATGTTTTTGTCGAAGTGACACACAACGCGAGTTATGCTCGATTTTTTGCCGATTTTTGACACACCACACCAAAAAGGTTGCCCATCACTGTTGTAAGGTGACCAGACGTCCCGATTTTGGCGGGACAGTCACGATTTCTAACAATTTGTCCCGTGTCCCGGGGCGTTTTAAAAAAGTCCCGATTTTCTGGCTTCATGTTGAAAGCCCAGTGGATTTGCTTAAGAAATCCTAACCGGGGCAAGACAAAAGACACTCTGTCTAACTAACCTCTCTCTCTGTTTCAGTACTTTCATTGAAGATATAATTAAAACATTAAAGCAAGAAAATGGAACCCCCCCGCCCTTTTACCTCATTTTATAAGAAAAAATGACCCAGTACCATAGAGCTCCAGGAAATACTTGGCTAGAGAAGTCAGGAGTATTCCTTCCTGGATTTTCTGGAGGGGAGGGGCACAGAGGTTGGAGGTTGCTCGTGTGGAAAAAATGATGGCAAAGTTTCTTTGAAAAATATTTCCCTGGGACTAATAATTTCACCATTTTAACTTGCTCAGTTCTTTGTATTAACATCTACATCATTCTGGATTGACTTGGAGTGTCTGCCTGCTGGTAAGTGAGCCGAGTTTTTTTCTTTTATTTTTTTTAATGTATTTTAAAATAATATTTTATTTATTGTGCATAGGATTTTTCAAAATAGTTTTATTCTGTGTGGATTCTTTTTTTAATTGTCTTGGACTATTTAAAAAAAGATTCTATCCAAAATAAATTGAAGTGAAACCATTTTTAAAAATTCTATGCACAATACTTTGAAATATATTGTGCATAGAATTTTTAAAAATAGTTTTACTTAAATTTATTCTGTATGGAATACTTTGAAATGTTTTACTTCAATTTATTCTGTGTGGATTCTTTTTTTAAATTGTCTTAGACTATTTAAAAAAGATTCTATCACAAAATACCAGCTGCAGTTATTCACTTAAGAACTCTGGCAAGAAAGGTGGTATAGTGACCAAAGTTACAATGGCATTGAAAAAAGTGACTGATGACCATTTTTCACACTTAGCGACCATTTTCACACTTAGCGACCATTGCAGCATCCTCATGGTCACGCGATCAAAATTTTGATGTTTGACAACAGTTACAATTTATATTTGTAAATTGTAGTTATGTTGAAATAAAAAAAATATTACAATACTATTTTTGCGTTATATGAAAATTTTTGTTGCTCCGTATAAAATTTTTAATCAAGCCCCCCCCCCCCCTCAGTCAAACGTGTCCCTCTTTACCAATCTGAAAATCTGGTCACCTTAGCATGTTGCCCCCAACAATATGGACCTTCATTTTACTGGCCTTGGAAGGATGGAATGCTGAGTCAGCCTTGAGCCAGTGAGAATCGAATTGCTGGCAGGTGGCAGAATTAGCCTGCAATACTGCATTTAATCACTGCACATACCATATTTTTCGGAGTATAAGACACACCAAGATTTTGAAGAGGTAAATTAAAAAACAGTTTTTGCACTCTGCAGACCTCCCAAACCCTCTGCACACCTCATTTTCTGTCAAAAAGGGCATGCATTTAAGAGGCTTAAAGAGTGCTCCTGGGAATGGGGGGGGGGGCAAAACAAGCAAAAAACCAGCCAAATTTTGCTCATTTCTGCACTCCCCAGCCCCTGGAGCACTTTGCAAGCCTCCCAAACTCTCTGCACGGGGGGTGGGGTTTGGGGAGGACAAAAAAAATGCTGTATTCAGTGTATAAGATGCATCCAGATTTTCACCCACTTTTTTGGGGGAAAAAGGTGTATCTTATACTCTGAAAAATAATGTATATCAGACCAGCATTTGGGGAAAAATATGAAAATGCCATGATACGTTTATACTTACAAAACCACATTTTAGACACAAGATGTGAAGGTATGTTTTCTTCAGAAGTTTACATTTCTGGGAAAGATGGAAGGAAAGAAGAGGCTGACCACCAACAAGGTAATAGCAGCCAAATGGAATTCTAGTGGCAATTGCTGCACTACTGTATTGGAAAATCTGAAGGGCCAAATTGGAAACAGATTCTCTAGGGAAATGTTCATTCATCTTCAGAGTCAACTCTGTCTTGATGGTAAATGATCAAAGAATCTATGTGGGCATTTGTTAAAAAAAGCATTGAAAATGAAACATTTCACAATAGCACAGATGAAATTTTATAGGGGCAGCAGTAGCAGAAAAATATGTGAAACAAACATTTGTTTCATTATTCTTAAAAAATACAAACAGTGAAAATATCATTCATACTGGAGCTGAAACTGGAGGTAAAAGGCCTATTGAAGTCTACACTGAAAATGTGAAAGCTAAACTGCATTCTCTTTCCCCATCCAATAAACTATATTATCTGATGGGTATATTTTATATAGTGAACAGAGAAAATGAAAAATGAATTTTCTAATTTGGACTACACCTAGTGTCTACATTCAAAGACCTGAGAGAAATTTCTCTAGACAGCAGAAACGAAATTATTTTAAAATACCACAGTCCCCAGAACACAGTCATTATAATGCTCAAAACTGGGTGGCTGATGCAAGATTTTGGGGCTCTCCGCTATGATGTTTCCTGCTATATTTTCTGAATGTTACCAGCAATTGATGCTGATGGACAGTTACTTAATCCTTTGGGATTTAATCTGTTAATTGAGATTATTCTAAAACCATTTATCCACTCACCACTGTCCTCATTACTGTTATTTACATAAAACAATGGATGGATGATTCAACTTGTTATAAATCGCTAATGAGGAAATGAGAAAGGCCTCTCCCAGCCAGTTAGATGAATATTCTTAGTCTCCCCTCCCTTTTTTTTAACTGATATGAAAGGATGTGTGAAAAGTTTTAAACAGCTTCTTAGGCACAGTAAGTGAACAAATTAAATCTCAGTCTAGAGAAAATCAGGGGTGGCAACCTATCCTTTGAGAGATCAGATATAATTCTTAGGACTGCTGTTGGATTCCTTAGTGTTCCCAGGAAGTCAGAGAGCAGCTTTGCTGAGAGACAACTTTGAACATTTTTCTCTGATATGCTAACTGTTTCTTTGGGGAGGAAAAGGAAGGCCTACCAATAGTGAGTCACATAGGAATCATCTCTTGTTTAATCTGTAATATATTCTAAAATGCTATTATTAAAATGTTAGATGCTAGGGTGGAATGTAATGCCTAAAATGTTTTTTTGGAATAAGACACTAACTGATATAAATGTCTCTTAATTAGTTCCTACATAAAGTACAAAGTGTTGGTTATGACACTTTAGAATACTGAATGGTTTGGAAAGTCTATTGGAAAGATTACCTTTTCCCATATGTACCTTTCATTAATTTATTATTATAATGAGAAAAACCATTTAATGTTTAACTATCTTTAGAAGATAGATTGGAGGCTGCTCAAGGGAGACTTTTCTTTTTCACTCTTTTTGTTTTTTATGGTTCTCACAAGTTAGTATGATTTTAACTTCTAAGTTTCTTTTAAAAAAGGATAATCTTTTAAAATATTTTTAAGGTTTTGCCTAGGGAGGGAGAAAGGGGAAAGAAAGAAAGAAAGAAAGAAAGAAAGAAAGAAAGAAAGAAAGAAAGAAAGAAAGAAAGAAAGAAAGAACCCTTTTAAAGGCTCTAGCTACAGGGCTACTAAAAAAATGGGAATTGCAAAAACCTTACTACCCAAAAGGAAGTATTGCCCACGCTTGGGGGGTTCCTTTGAATTCGGAGTCTATGGCTGCCAAAAAAAAGAGAGATCCTTTAAAACAGCTTGGTGTTGCTTTTGTTCTTGCAAAGGATGAAGTCAGATTAGCTCAAGAGACTAACTAGACTGGATCTTTTCTTAGGTCCTGAGATTGGGCAAAGCACCACTTTTACAGGTTCATACATTATTTTATAGGGCCTCTGGTTTTGAAGACAATTTCTCATTCAAGACCTGTTGAGTCCAAGTGTGGCTGAAGAAAAAAAAGTAATTTCAGAATGGACATAAAGAGATTTGGCTGACATCAAGACATCATTTGAACAGTACACCAGATAAGCAAATGGATTAACAGACTGCAGTCTTCCCCATTACAATAAGTCCTTCTTTCACTTAGCATTATCTATAATCTGAATATCTACATATGGACTAACACAGTGGTTCCCAAAGAGGGTGGTACTGCCCCCTGGGGGGCGACTTAGGGGGGCGCTAAGAGGGGTGGCAGGGAGCGCTAAGAGGCAAGGGGGGTGACAGGGGGGTGCTAAGAGGCAAGGGAGGTGGCAGAGGAGTGCTGGAGGTGTTTTGCTGTACTGTAATCCCGACTTGCATAGCTTAGCGTGCAGGTGTGGAAGGGAATGCAATGGGACTGAAAGCGAGAGTCCTTCCCTGTGCAGCTTGTGTGGAGGTGGCGGCTCAGTCTCGCCTCAACAGGAACCGGCAACATCGCACCTTTGGGAAGGCTTAGGTCTCACACGCAGCTTCAATGGGTGGAAGGGCTGGGTTCTTCTTCATCGCGCGAGACTGGCAGTTAAAACTGCTCCTCCAGCTGTGGAGGGGGGGCGGCCGTGAACCCCTAAATGTAGCAATGAAGTTGTCTTCCCTGCTTCTCGCCGGCTTTGCCACCTTCCTTCTCCGCAGCCTGCTGTTATTTAATGAATGGGCATGTGGGTGAACAGCTTAACAAGAGCCGAAGGTCCCATCCCACCCAACATGAGTGCACGGAGACCCTCGGCCAGTCTGTCATGCTGTGTAGAAACTGAGCTGCTGCCTCCATAAAAAATTGCAGGGGAAGCTGAAATTTTGGAATGTGATTCTAAGAGGAAGAGCATCTACTCCACTTGAACTACTTTCTTATGTAAATAAGAATTGAACACCGTACAAAAGAGGTTGTGGATTCTAATCCTTTCATGCTGGGGCAGGGCATGATTTTGCAACTACTTCATAGGTGCATGTTTTTTTTCTATAGTCTTAGTATGGTTAATAGGATTTTTTAAAAAATCATCTGGATTAATAAACAATCTTAATCTTGCCCACTGCGGGAAATACTCCAGAAAATGTGTTTTAAATTAGTAATGGCTGATCTGCTGAAAGAGGAAGGCACGTTTTGTTCAGAATAGTTTTTGGAATTGAGACAAGTGGTTCTCAAGCATTGACACACCTAATAAAAGTAGCTTACAGTGCAGTTTAACATCATGTTCTGACAACATCCTTGTGTTTACTCCCAAAATGAATTGTCATTGCCCTGATCTCATTCCCAGTAATGAGTGAAATATCTTTAATCATTAGTTGTACTAGCTATAAAGTGGCAGTTTTCCTCCTTTCCAATTGACTTTGCCTTGTCAGAAGGTTGCAAAAGATGATCATATGACCTTGGGACACTGCAACCATCATAAATACAGTATGAGTCAGTTGCCAAGCATCCAAATTTTGATCTTACAACCATGGGGATGCTACAATGGTCATAACTGTCAAAAATGGTCATAAGTCACTTTTTCAATACCTTTTCAATGATGAAGATTTTGATCGTTTGCTGCTTCATACAGAAGTTCGTTGGCTATCAAAAGGCAACTGTGTGAGACGCTTTTACAATATTTTTGACACTGTTGTGGAGTTTTTTGAAGACAGTGGTGAACTCAAAGAGATCAGGCATGACATTGCTTATTTATCAGAACTATTTGCAAAGTTCAATGAAGTGAATTTGCAGTTGAAATTAGATCAATTTTTATTAAGGTCAAATCTGTCATTTCTATGTTTATTTCAAAGTTAACTCTATTCAAGCGCAATATAGGCTGTTGTGAGCTATTCCAATTTCCGAGCTTCTCTGAGCTAGAAGAGAAAGGTGGGATACAAGACGATGATCTTCACGTTTTTTGTGACCATTTGGACATGCAGCATAAAGATATGTCTGAGTGATATCAGGATCTTTTGATGGAAATTCCAGATTGGGTGATAAATCCATTTTCAGATACTGAGGAAGATGGGGTAGTGGAGGAACAACTCATAGAGCTGCAAAATGACATTGAGCTGAAGCCAAAGTTTAAGAAATCATATCAAGAGTTTTTGTTACAGAAAGAAATTTCTGATAGCTATCCTGCACTATGGACAGTGGTTAAGAAGTTCTTGTTGCATTTCCAACATCATATTTGGTGGAACGTGGCTTCAGTGTGGTCGATCCAACTTCTCTCCAAGCAAAGAAATTGACTCCAGATTACTGAACATGGTGATTTAAGACTCCTGCTAAGTGATTTAAAACCAGACATTGGGAAACTGGTATCACTTCATCAAGCCCATCCATCACATTAAGAATTTACTGAACATTGAAGTAGTTACTAAATTTTACTGACTTTACTAAGTTACTAGTCACTAAGGTTCTTGATAAATGACTATCAGACTTTGAAAACCTGATATCACCTGATCATGTTCAACAATTTTGTTGAATTAACATTAACTAAAAAGGTTTTTAACTTGATTTTGAATAAATGTGTAATTAATTGTTGTTACAGGTTTGAATTTTACTGTTACTATCTTCCTACTGTCATGCAAACAGCCCAGTCACATGACCCCCACCAGCCATGCCCACCAAGCCACGCCCACAGAAGCGGTAGAAAAAAAGTTGAATTCTACCACTGGGTGGGGGGCACTGAGAATCAGTTTGTAGCACCAAGGGAGCGGTGGACTGAAAAAATTTGGGAACCACTGCACTAACCCATTCAAATGTTTTGCAGATTGTTCCCCCTACCATTTTTGTTTTATTTTGCTGATTAATTTCTTCTTTGGAATTAATGCTGGCTGGGGGATTCTGGGAAATGAGATTCAACTAACTTTTTGCAAAAGAATTAATAGTCGCAAGATTGACTCAAAACAATGGCAGAGTGATATGGGGGCATATTAATCTCTAGAGAACACTCTATTACAGATGTCCAAGTGACCATTTTGAAAAAAAAAACAAGACTCAGCCATATTGACTGAGAGATCCTGGAACACACATACTTCAAAAGACTCCAAACTATCTCAAAAGGTCTAAACAAATAGAACAGGTTTTTATCATTTATTACAATTACTAACTGCTACTTGTAACCTCTCACCTCTACATTACCAATCCCTCTTTCCCTCTGTCCCTCCCTCTCTACTGCTTAACCTAATTTAAATCCTGTATCACTTAAGCCACTTTATGCATCTGATGAAGTGAGCTGCAGCTTATGCCAGTTAATGATATTTGTTAATCTGAAGAGCTGCTACTAGACTCCTTCGGATTCCTATTCTATTAATTTAATACTCCTGTGCTCAATGAAGAGAACAAATGGCTAGTTCCTCCCACTTATGACTGCAGGACTGTAACTTTGTTGCTTATATCCTTACGATTTAAACTGATATTGTTTCATAATTGCTTATTTGTAGCCTATGACTATCATTTAGTGTTGTACCTTATGATTCTTGATGAATGTATCTTTTCTTTTATGTACACTGAGAGCGTATGCACCAAAGACAAATTCCTTGTGTGTCCAATCACACTTGGCCAATAAAAAATTCTATTCTGTTCTGTTCTGTTCTATTCTATTCTAGCGTAGCCTAGCCTAGCCTAGCCTAGCCTAGTCTATTTTATTCTATTCTATCGGGTTGAATAAACACAGTGAGTGATATCTTTGTATTCAATAAAGATCATTTTTTTCATTGTGGGCATCCAGCAAATCTGAAATTAAGTTTAGAAATTCTCCAAGTCAAATCTGAAGGCAAATAAGGATCTGATGTAAGGCTGAGTTGAGGTGCAGAATGATAATAAAACAGAAACAGAGAACTTATTCCTAAAAGTACAGTTTGAATAGAAAGGAGGCACATGGCACTTGTACCAATGAAGTAAGAGGAACTTGGATGCAATTCTAGGAAATGTGGCTTTCCTGTCTGCAGTACTGATTTATTTATAGAGCAAAATGAATGAGAATCCCTCTTTCTTCACTAAGATTGTATTTTTACAGCTCCCCAGCAAAAGTTGTGCAATAGCTTTTCTACCGGAAAATGTAATTTCTCCCATCTCTTTATATATATAGCTGCAGTCTGTGAGATTGTTTGCTAAAAATATGAAAACCAACAACAAAAGTGTCTTCAGACTGCTGCTTGATGTTTCTTTGGGCAGCTTCCACCTGCCCAGAAATTCATCAACAGATTTGTACACATGCATTTTTAGTTAACAATCCTGTTCAGCTCAGACAAATATATTTAACCAGCGGCAAGCGGTTTCATTCCCTCCATTAACAAATTGTAATTTTACAAAAACCTGAATATCATTCTCCAAAGTGTTTATTTGTTTGTTACAGTACTCATTTGTTACAGTTATAGCCTTCCTTTCTTTGGGGAGGGCATCATGATACACATGGACATCTCCTATATATAATTCTATTCATATGACCATTATCCTTGAGGAAGATTGGACAGAGAAGAAACGACCAGTCTAAAATCACCTATGAACACCATTGTCAAGTGAGGGTTTCAACTTAGATCTCCAGTGGAAGAATTGAATTGGGGTTGAGCAGGCCTGAACAATATATGGCCTTTAAGTCACATGCATCCTGCTAAGAAGCCTTCTGCAGCCCACCAGAAATTTTTAAAGGTCAATAAATTATCACCGCTGCCACTGTCACTATCACTTTCAGGCCTTATCAATAATGCCACTGCTAGCTTCAGCACTCTAGTCACTCTAGTATCAACTAAACAGATGACAGGTGTACCAAATATTTCTTGATGGCCATCAAGGATTTTTAATGTATTAATATGGTCCTTATGCTGGCCTGGGCTAGAGCATTAATTTCTATATGATTTCAAATTTTCCAGGGATTCTTATCTGAAATTAGTTCTTCTGGTGGCAATAAGATATGATGGGTGTCTTTATGTTGTCCTGACTCTCTTCTAGAGGTGGTATTCAGCCGGTTTGGACCGGTTTGAACCAGTCTCCCGAACTGGTAGTGGAAATCGCAGGCCTGCCCACCCGCCCTGGCTCTTTGCTATCCTATTTAGGCACGTTTTTGAGGCTGAGCACATGCACAGAAGGTATATGTGTGAGCAAAGTGCATGCATGGAAGGCCGGGTGCATATATGGAAGGGCCTATGCACCCACTTTGCGTGTGCATACACACAAAGCACTGAGGTGAACCGGTAGTAATGAAATGTGTAAACCACCACTGCCCTCTTCATTTTCTTTTGAGGTTGATGCATGTTCTGCATTAAATGGAAGCCTGAGATGAGCAGCATAGGGAAAGTGGGGCAGAAATGAGAGATTGACAGGTCGTTTTGGTACACTGCAAAGAAAAAAAAGTCTAGAAAGGAAGCATCAAAATTTGAAGAGACAATGTCACTAATAAAGCTAAAATAATGATCTGGGACAAGATAATCTGCCTTTTTTTCTTTAAAAAATCTGTCCTTAATGGCTTTTTTTTTGTTCAATTATGTCTGTTTCTCTTGGAAAGTCACTACAGTTCCTTGACAAGGTTTTTCAGAAGTGGTTTGTCCTTACCTCCATCCCAGGACTAAAAGAAAATGACTAGCCCAAGGTCAGCCAGCTGGCTTTGTGCCTAAGGCAAACCCACAACTCACAGTCTTCTCAGCTACTAGTCTGATGACTAAACCCTTACAAAAAGTCATTCTCTAATGGCTAGCACACACAACCTCAAATTAAAACTGGAGGTCGTTTGGTACATACAGTATATGAGGAAACTATTATGAGAAACATTGCATCTATTATTACAATCTTCCAGTTTCTGTGACAATAAATTCAGGATTACTGAAATGCTAACATTGTTATATATTATTTACATGTTACACTATTTCAAATTTAATTCTGTTACTCAATGCCAATGCAAACCAACAATCCAATGATATAAACAGATAATAATTAGAAGACATAGAAAAACAGTCTGTGTATTGCTGTGTAGATGGGTAGTAACATCTGTGGTTTCCCTCATGTTCTACTGGAGTAATTTAAGACTGAATAACTCAGTATGATTAGGAAATTGAAAGAGGAAGTTTATAACAAAAATGAATTTCAGAAGTAAGAAGCAAAATTTTATTTTAACTGCGAGAATGCAATCTCCTGATTGGTATAACATTTTCAATCTGCTGCTACTTTATCATGATAGTTTAAAACTTTAAAGTCTACCTTTTGATCATTGGCCATCAGCATACGTTGTTGAAAGAGTCACTGGCTTATAATAGGGGCAACATATAAATTTGATGAATAAATAAAAAATCAATTGTGTGGCTAGAATATAATAGAAAGGCCTTTGCCTAGTGCCAAACGGATGCCAAAATAGGTACCAGTTGATCATCTCTGGAGAGGCAATTCCATAAATATGATGCCATCATCAAAATAGCTTTCTCCTTGGAGAGATGATCTGGAGAAAAGCATCATTAAATGAAATTAAAGTCTGGGTAGGCACATTTGGGAGAAGATGCTCCTTCAGGTGATTTATTCCTAGGACAATGTTGGTGAATGTTTTCAGCACTGAGTGCCAAAACGGGAGTGCACAGAGGGGGGGCAACGTCGGAAACCAGAAGAGCAGCTCCCTTGCGCATAGATGTGGGAGGAGTGCTGGAAACCAGAAGAGCAGTTCTCCAGCATACATGGGCATGCCGGGAAGCTGAACTTCCAGTTTCTGGCATGCACATTTTTCTGGCATGCACATTTTTCATGGCAGGCATGGGTGAATTAGATTAATATCTATGTTGATCATAAACTATAATATTAATGTATTTATTTTTAAAATTATTAAAGTTTACAAGCACAAAGATAAAAACTAGTACAAACTAAGAGAAACATAAAAAATAGAGAAAAAAGATAAGTAAAGAGAAATAGAAAAAATACATTTAAAATATATCAAAAAATTTAAAAAACAGAAAAAAAACAGGAGACAGAAAAAAATATGACTTTCCTCTCCTAGACAAGCATAAACAATTTGGGTAACTTAACACCTTCTCTAATACGTATTTCAATTAAAAAAATAATTTCCTTCCAAAAGGCTATCAAAACCTGGCTATTCCGGCAGGCCTGGGGCTGTTGACCTCATGACTAAGGTCCAGCCTTGACCAGATTGGGTGCATGATGAGGTTTTAATCTATCTTCTCTGGTTTTTTTAATTCTTTATTTTTAAGATTTGTTTCTTTTCTATAAGCCGCCCGGAGTCCTCCGGGATTGGGCGGCCTATAAATCTATTAAATACAATACAATACAATACAATACAACTCCTTCTCATGTCTCATCCCTTATCCATAGTCAAATTACAAAAGACACATTCAATCCTAATCAGCAAACTCTATAAAGAGCTACCTGAAATATTAATGTATACATTTTAATATTAATTTTATTTAATTTCACTATCTCTAAGAAATGAAGTAGAATAATTTTCGCTCCATTTATAAACAGATTTTTAAGCCTTGACATACAATCCTGGTCAAAAGATATCCATTAACAACCAACAGAAACCATAACACATATATTTTAACTCTTATCAAAGTAATATGTATTATACAAGAACCAAGCTAAAGAAAATGTTACATTTCTTTTATAAAAATATCAGCAATTTCACATTTGACATTTTCAGAATTTCAGAGAATGGATGCATTTATTGTAATTTTTCAACGCACATGCTTTTTTTCCTTGTTATTACTATTTCACTCAAGTTTTCTTCCTGAAAATATTAACCCATCTATAGATATTTATCATGCAACTTCAGCAGTGAAAACAGATGTAAAATCAAGGTTTCTCTGAAATCTCTTTATTTTTTGACAGTGTAGTTTAAATCAAATAAGCCAATTAATCCTAGTCAGTTATTTCTATATAGATATATATCTATATCTATCTATAACTATATATATATATATATATATATAGGTCTCTAGTTGTTCGGGTTTTCTCCCGCGTAGAATTGGAGATGTCTTGGCGACGTTTCGACGAAGTCACATTCGTCATCTTCAGGCTGCTGCTGACTACCTCAGGTTTGGTGTTTCCAGGAGTAGTGTGGGATCTTGGCTGGCTGTTTGTTCCTTATAACTGCTGGTAGGGGATTAAATTTTAACTGCCAGTAGGGGATTAAGTTTTAACTGCCAGTAGGGGATGAAAACTGATTGAATGGGGGCTTGGGTGTGTCTTGATTAGGTGGAAGTGTGTCCTTATTTGGTGGAGGGGTGTTCTGTTCTGATTGTTTGGGGGGTTGTGTTTCCTGTGAGGGTGGGAGGGGTTTTGAAGAGGCTGATTGTGCTTTAGCAGTCTGGCTTCTGGTTCTGGGTCGTGCCTCCTCATCAGTTTGTGTTTTTGGTTGTTTTCTTTGTGGATGTTTTTTGGTAGTATTCTGTGTGGCTATTGTGAGTGTGGGCCTGGTCTCATTCTTCATGTTTGGGATTCGTTTGTTAATGAGGGCGGGTTTCCAAAGGGCTGGCAGGCGGGAGGTGTCGTCTCGCCTGTTCATGCTATGTGGGTGTTTTTCTATTTCGATTGCTTCCCTGATTATACGGTTGTTGAAGTGTTCGGCCTTGGCGATGGTTCTGGTCTTATTGAAGTCAATTTTATGTCCTGTGGCTTTGAGGTGTTGGACCAGGGAAGAAGTTGGTTCTTCTTTTTTGATTGCATTTTTGTGTTCTTCAATGCGTGCACTTATTCTTCTGTTGGTCTGTCCGATGTATGTGGCGGGGCAAGTAGTGCATGGGATTTCATATACTCCTTGATTTTCTAATTCAATTTTGTCTTTGGGGTTTCTTAGGATGGTGGATATTTTCCGGTCTGTGCAGAATGCTGTCTTGATGTTGTGTTTGCGGAGGATTTTGCTGATTTTGTCTGTGGTGCCTTTTATGTATGGGAGGAGGGCTTTTCCATTTTCTTGTTCTCTGTCCTGGACTTTAGTGGGGGTTTCTTTTTGGATTAGGTTGGTGATCTTATTTCTTTGGAATCCATTGGATGTCAGTACGTTGGTGAGAGTGTGTAGTTCGGTTTTTAGGTGTTGTTCATCAGCTAGGCGTTTTGTTCTGGAGATGAGTGTCTTGGCTATGGAATTGATCTGGGCTGGGTGGTGGTGTGAGAGTGCGTGCAGATAGCGGTTGGTGTGTGTTTTCTTCTGGTAGATGGTGTGTCCTAGGGAGCCGTTAGATTTCCTGTAGACAAGACGTCCAGGAAGGGGAGTTGGTTGTTTGCTTCTGTTTCCATGGTGAACTGTATTTTGGGGTGTAGGCTGTTGAGGTGTGTAAGGAAGATGTCCAGTTGTTCTTTCCCATGTGGCCAGATTATGAAAGTGTCGTCTACATATCTGAGCCAGAGTTTAGGTTTGTGATCAGATTTTTCTAGAGCTTGGGTTTCAAAGTTTTCCATGTAGAGGTTGGCAATGACAGGTGAGAGGGGTGATCCCATGGGTGCTCCTTCCATCTGTTTGTATCTTTGTCCATTGTGAATGAAGTATGTGTTAGATAGGCAGTGGTTGGTTAGATCCAGGATGTGTTTGGGGGGGTTGTATTTGTTTTGGATAGCTGTTAAGGCTTCTTTGATTGGTACTTGGGTGAAGAGTGATACGACATCAAAGCTCACGAGTAGGTCACTGGGCTGTAAGTTTTGTTTCTGTATGATTTCTATGAAGTGGAAAGAGTTTTTTACATGTGCGGTGATGGAATCTGCATAGGGCTGTAGTTGTTTGGCAAGAAATTTGGCTAGATTTTGTAAAGGTGAGCCTATGGAGCTGACTATTGGTCTAAGTGGAGTTCCTTCTTTGTGTATCTTGGGTAGACCATAGAGCTTGGGGCATCTGGATGATTTTTCTCTGGGAATGATTCTTTGCTGGATCTCTTCACTGATGGGGGAGGCTTTTATTTTGGTTCTAGTGGTATGTAGGACAACTGGACATCTTCCTTACACACCTCAACAGCCTACACCCCAAAATACAGTTCACCATGGAAACAGAAGCAAACAACCAACTCCCCTTCCTGGACGTCTTAGTCTACAGGAAATCTAACGGCTCCCTAGGACACACCATCTACCAGAAGAAAACACACACCAACCGCTATCTGCACGCACTCTCACACCACCACCCAGCCCAGATCAATTCCGTAGCCAAGACACTCATCTCCAGAACAAAACGCCTAGCTGATGAACAACACCTAAAAACCGAACTACACACTCTCACCAACGTACTGACATCCAATGGATTCCAAAGAAATAAGATCACCAACCTAATCCAAAAAGAAACCCCCACTAAAGTCCAGGACAGAGAACAAGAAAATGGAAAAGCTCTCCTCCCATACATAAAAGGCACCACAGACAAAATCAGCAAAATCCTCCGCAAACACAACATCAAGACAGCATTCTGCACAGACCGGAAAATATCCACCATCCTAAGAAACCCCAAAGACAAAATTGAATTAGAAAATCAAGGAGTATATGAAATCCCATGCACTACTTGCCCCGCCACATACATTGGACAGACCAACAGAAGAATAAGTGCACGCATTGAAGAACACAAAAATGCAATCAAAAAAGAAGAACCAACTTCTTCCCTGGTCCAACACCTCAAAGCCACAGGACATAAAATTGACTTCAATAAGACCAGAACCATCGCCAAGGCCGAACACTTCAACAACCGTATAATCAGGGAAGCAATCGAAATAGAAAAACACCCACATAGCATGAACAGGCGAGACGACACCTCCCGCCTGCCAGCCCTTTGGAAACCCGCCCTCATTAACAAACGAATCCCAAACATGAAGAATGAGACCAGGCCCACACTCACAATAGCCACACAGAATACTACCAAAAAACATCCACAAAGAAAACAACCAAAAACACAAACTGATGAGGAGGCACGACCCAGAACCAGAAGCCAGACTGCTAAAGCACAATCAGCCTCTTCAAAACCCCTCCCACCCTCACAGGAAACACAACCCCCCAAACAATCAGAACAGAACACCCCTCCACCAAATAAGGACACACTTCCACCTAATCAAGACACACCCAAGCCCCCATTCAATCAGTTTTCATCCCCTACTGGCAGTTAAAACTTAATCCCCTACTGGCAGTTAAAATTTAATCCCCTACCAGCAGTTATAAGGAACAAACAGCCAGCCAAGATCCCACACTACTCCTGGAAACACCAAACCTGAAGTAGTCAGCAGCAGCCTGAAGATGACGAATGTGACTTCGTCGAAACGTCGCCAAGACATCTCCAATTCTACGCGGGAGAAAACCCGAACAACTAGAGTCCTACATACTAACACCCGCGAAAACCTCAGAAAACAAATATCGAACCTCTACGGGGAGGAAACCCACCATCTGACCAGGACCTATGAAAAACGTGAAGTCCAAAGAGCTTCCATTCTATGTGACCTCACATTCCTATGCAACTGCCGGGATGAAAACCTAATCCCCACACAATTCCAATTGAAATCCCACTCCAACTCTGCAGCCACTAAACGCATCCTGAAAAGAACAGAATTGGCCCTAATCAGAAATGAACTTCACAGGAAAAGATTCCTCCTAGACCGAATCAACAAAGATCTCCTCACTCTCCACCTCGAACTCAGCAACCAGATCCACCCCACACTTTGGGACAAATCGAAACAACTCGCCACCTGGAGAGCTGAAACAAAGACCACCCTCAAGACAGAAACACACACCAACAAACTCCGAAGACTAAAAGAACGCCAGAAACCAACCCCCCGCACACACAACCACACATGGAACAAACAGTGCATAACATCTCAGATAGGATCCTCACCAAAGCCGAAACCAATGTCCTTTCAAAAGGATTCAACTTTGCAGTCACCCCCAAATACATCCCCACTGAAACCATTATATGCGGAGTTGAAACCAGCCTGACCAAAATCAACCCTGACGACGCTAACAGAATCAGATCCGAAATCACCAACATCCTCTGCACCAGCAAGCCACCCAAAAGCAACTTACCCAAAGAAGAACAGACAGCACTACATAATCTGAAAGAAGACACCAGCATAATAATCTTACCAGCAGACAAGGGCAATGCCACGGTGGTTATGAACACTTCTGACTACCAAACCAAATTAACCAACCTACTCCAAGACTCCACATACAAACCCCTAAACACGGACCCCACCACCTACCTGGAAAAAACCACTAGAACCAAAATAAAAGCCTCCCCCATCAGTGAAGAGATTCAGCAAAGAATCATTCCCAGAGAAAAATCATCCAGATGCCCCAAGCTCTATGGTCTACCCAAGATACACAAAGAAGGAACTCCACTTAGACCAATAGTCAGCTCCATAGGCTCACCTTTACAAAATCTAGCCAAATTTCTTGCCAAACAACTACAGCCCTATGCAGATTCCATCACCTCACATGTAAAAAACTCTTTCCACTTCATAGAAATCATACAGAAACAAAACTTACAGCCCAGTGACCTACTCGTGAGCTTTGATGTCGTATCACTCTTCACCCAAGTACCAATCAAAGAAGCCTTAACAGCTATCCAAAACAAATACAACCCCCCCAAACACATCCTGGATCTAACCAACCACTGCCTATCTAACACATACTTCATTCACAATGGACAAAGATACAAACAGATGGAAGGAGCACCCATGGGATCACCCCTCTCACCTGTCATTGCCAACCTCTACATGGAAAACTTTGAAACCCAAGCTCTAGAAAAATCTGATCACAAACCTAAACTCTGGCTCAGATATGTAGACGACACTTTCATAATCTGGCCACATGGGAAAGAACAACTGGACATCTTCCTTACACACCTCAACAGCCTACACCCCAAAATACAGTTCACCATGGAAACAGAAGCAAACAACCAACTCCCCTTCCTGGACGTCTTTGTCTACAGGAAATCTAACGGCTCCCTAGGACACACCATCTACCAGAAGAAAACACACACCAACCGCTATCTGCACGCACTCTCACACCACCACCCAGCCCAGATCAATTCCATAGCCAAGACACTCATCTCCAGAACAAAACGCCTAGCTGATGAACAACACCTAAAAACCGAACTACACACTCTCACCAACGTACTGACATCCAATGGATTCCAAAGAAATAAGATCACCAACCTAATCCAAAAAGAAACCCCCACTAAAGTCCAGGACAGAGAACAAGAAAATGGAAAAGCCCTCCTCCCATACATAAAAGGCACCACAGACAAAATCAGCAAAATCCTCCGCAAACACAACATCAAGACAGCATTCTGCACAGACCGGAAAATATCCACCATCCTAAGAAACCCCAAAGACAAAATTGAATTAGAAAATCAAGGAGTATATGAAATCCCATGCACTACTTGCCCCGCCACATACATCGGACAGACCAACAGAAGAATAAGTGCACGCATTGAAGAACACAAAAATGCAATCAAAAAAGAAGAACCAACTTCTTCCCTGGTCCAACACCTCAAAGCCACAGGACATAAAATTGACTTCAATAAGACCAGAACCATCGCCAAGGCCGAACACTTCAACAACCGTATAATCAGGGAAGCAATCGAAATAGAAAAACACCCACATAGCATGAACAGGCGAGACGACACCTCCCGCCTGCCAGCCCTTTGGAAACCCGCCCTCATTAACAAACGAATCCCAAACATGAAGAATGAGACCAGGCCCACACTCACAATAGCCACACAGAATACTACCAAAAAACATCCACAAAGAAAACAACCAAAAACACAAACTGATGAGGAGGCACGACCCAGAACCAGAAGCCAGACTGCTAAAGCACAATCAGCCTCTTCAAAACCCCTCCCACCCTCACAGGAAACACAACCCCCCAAACAATCAGAACAGAACACCCCTCCACCAAATAAGGACACACTTCCACCTAATCAAGACACACCCAAGCCCCCATTCAATCAGTTTTCATCCCCTACTGGCAGTTAAAACTTAATCCCCTACTGGCAGTTAAAATTTAATCCCCTACCAGCAGTTATAAGGAACAAACAGCCAGCCAAGATCCCACACCACTCCTGGAAACACCAAACCTGAAGTAGTCAGCAGCAGCCTGAAGATGACGAATGTGACTTCGTCGAAACGTCGCCAAGACATCTCCAATTCTACGCGGGAGAAAACCCGAACAACTAGAGACCTACATACTAACACCCGCGAAAACCTCAGAAAATATATATATATATATATATATATATATATATGTATGTATGTATGTATGTATGTATGTATGTATGTCTGTCTGTCTGTCTGTCTGTCTGTCTGTCTGTCTGTCTGTCTGTCTGTCTGTCTGTCTGTCTGTCTGCCCACCCACCTACCCACCCACCCACCCACATACATACATACATACATACATACATACATACATACATACATACTGAACCAGTCCTTCATTTTTCCAACAGCTCTTTTGATACTACTTGTAAACTGTGTTATAATCTCTTGACTTAATAAAAACTTATCCACCTTTACTAACTTGATATCATTGTAGATGTAGGGGGAGGACTAAGGTGGAGCCTGATGGTGGAGTTAAACAAATAACTTGTTTGGAGTATCTATACAGCATAAAAGACCTAAGTCCATCCTCCCATGAATTCTGTTGACTCTTATCTGGCACCAATTTGCCAGCTAAGAATCTGGCAAATTGGTAAGATAAGAGTCTGGCAATTATTAGTAGATCAGATTCTTGTGTATAGTGCATGAAATAAACTTGGACTACTTTTGACTCTATCCAGCTCCTGGTTTCTTGCACTTGACAATAGATTTGAATAACCCCAGATACACTGGAGGAATTTGAGTCAGAATCTATAGGTTCTTTTTTTCTCCTGTGTCAAATTCCTGACACACATTTTTTTAATCAACCCCAAATCAGAAGGTTTAATTACAGTTGGATCCCTAAATCTGATCTCAAGGTAACAGCAAGTAGCCGTTGAATTTGGCATTCATTTTGTACTTTCAAAACAGGGTGAAATTCTGCAGGTTCTGAAATTTTGAGTAGTTCAGAGAACCAGCAAATACCACCTCTGGCTGGCCCCAGAGTGGGGTGGGAATGGGGATTTTGCAGTATCCTTCCCCTGCCACGCCCACCAAGCCACGCCCACAGAATCAGTATTAAAAAACATTGAATTTCACCACTGTTTCAAAACCTTTTGAAATAGCAGAGTCTCTTTGTGTGTGTTTGTGTGTGTGTGTATGAGAGAGAGACAGAGAGAGAGAGAGAGAGAGAGAGAGAAAGAGAGAGATGTTTTCTATTTCTTGAGTCAATGATTCAGATGACATTAACTCGAGTTAGGAAAGGAAATCGAGTCCTTGTGTTCTTCCTGAAGTATAGATAAATGTTTTTCAGCTTTGATGGGAAAGGACAAGTTTGATAGAAAGACCCTGGGATTTAGTCATGGATTTATTCAAAATTAAATCCTCCCAAACAGCTTTCAATATTGGGGGTCATTTGTCTCTCCCCCCTCCCTCTTACATATTTTTCTTAATGGAGATAAAGCTGCTCCTTCAAAAGAAAACATGTCAACCAAAGGCAAAGGAGAGGAGGCAGTCTTCAGCCCTGCTTTCTTGGGATAAAGAAGCTTTGACAGAAAAGCCTTTTATATTCAGTGCTTTCGGTGCCCAGTCCATGCCATGAGAACTGCATTCAGCTACTCACCCAGCCCCTCTCCCCTCCAGGAAAGAGTCAGAAAACCTCTGAAAGAATAGTGGCAGAGAACAGAGTTTTTGGAAAGACGTTCTCTCATCCCAGCCATAGATGGCTGAACAAAGCCGTTGCCCTGTTTCGTTATGGTGGTCCCCCTCACCGGCCACCCCTGCCAAATCATCTGTCAAAGCTCAGATGCTGCTGCCCAAACTTTATTCACTTTGGTGCTATTTGTTTCTGTTAGTGCTTTAAATTGAGTCCCGAGGTTTCTGGGGCATGAGAATGTCTCCATCCTGGAAAGTGAATAAAAGGCTACTTCCATTCTCTGCAGGCAAGAGACTAAATTCTCTCTCTCTCTCTCTGGGTTTTTCTTTGTTACGAGTCCAGATACTGTCTAAGATCCAAGCCAGGCCAAACAAAAGCCGATTACCTCACCTTTTAAATAGAAGGATTGGAAAAGAAAAGCATTTGGAGCAGTGGAGAATCTACGGGCTGCCACTTGACCAGCTTCTTAAGAGTACAGTAATGCATGCAAATAAAAAAAAATAGAGATTGAAGGGGGGGGGGAACTATGATGCTGAGGCACAGCCATAAATTCAGCCATTTGGGCTGTGATATGGAGGAACTAAGGGATGCAGTGGCTCGGTGGCTAAGATGCTGAGTTTGTCGATCAGAAAGGTCAGCAGTTTGGTGGTTCGAATCCCTAGCGCCATGTAATGGAGTGAGTTCCCATTACTTGTCCCAGATTCTGCCAACCTAGCAATTCAAAAACATGTAAAAATGCAAGTAGAAAAATAGGAACCATCTTTGGTGGGAAGGTAACAGCATTCTGTACACCTTTGGCATTGTCATGCCGGCCACATGACCAGGGAGATGTCTTTGGACAGTGCTGGCTCTTCGGCTTTGAAACAGAGATGAGCACCACCCTCGAGTCAGGAACGACTAGCATATATGTTTGAGGGGAACTTTTACCTATGGAGGAACTTCATTCTTCATTCTTCATTCACAAATATTATTTGTCCAGGTCTGCTGGTCAGGGAGAACAGCTATGTGTATCTCTTAGAATGCCTCCAAGGCATGCAAAATTTAGTAGACTTTGACACCCATTATGTTGAAAGGGATCAAATCAGGATTATTAATGGGGTTCGCAAATCTCATTTCAAGTTTAGTTTTGTTCTGAGAAGGAAGGTTGGCGAACATTACAGGTGTTCCTATAACCTTTAATGTGCTGCACCAATGTCCTATGTTACTTTAAAGACTAACCTTTTTACTGTTTTCTATGAGATGTGTGTCTGGAGGTTTTGAATCTATCTGACTTTACCAGCCTAATATGTAGCCTCTCTGTGAATAAAAAACAGATTTCTTCTCAGATGTCATACTAAAACAATACAGGATAAGGAATCTTGGAAGATTTTTAAGTGGATGTTCATGGAGAAAAAAGTTTGGAATGGAATGGAATGGAATGGAATAGAATAGAATAGAATAGAATAGAATAGAATTCTTTATTGAACAAGTGTGATTGGACACACAAGGAATTTGTCTCCGGTGCATAAACTTTCAGCGTACATACAAACATGCAAGTGATAAATCATGATCATAGTCATTGTAAAAATATGTTCATCATAAATCATAAGATACATCACTTAGTGATAGTCTTAGGATATTAAATAAGCAATCAACATAAATCATAAGATAGTAAGTAAACAATATAAATTATAAGATACAAGCAACATGGTCAAAAGAAGATAAGGAGGTAGGTAATAGGAAAGATGAATAAAATATGGCTTTACTAGATAATTTGACAATGTTGTGGGAAGTTGTTTAGTAGAGTGATGGTGTGGGGCAAAAAACTGTCCTTGTGTCTAGTTGTTCTGCAGTGCAATGCCCTGTAGCATTGTTTTGAGGGTAGAAGTTGAAACAGTTATTGTCCAGGATGTAAGGGATCTCTAGATATTTTCTAAGTTTCTAAGTTAAAATCACGACTTAAGAAGATTCCACAACTGAAGGTAGCTTTTCCTTCAGTGTATCCTTGGTGAAAATGAATTTTCAGTGCTGCCTGGAATTAAAATTCACATTTCAGACAGTAATGAAATATGCCCTTGTTGCAAACTCTTGTACCCTGCTAATAATCCATACATTAAATGTAAAGATATGAATTAAAGCTTGGTTTATTTCAGTGCTTTTATTTTCATTTTGAAAAAAAAAAACATTCCCAGGCTGTTACTCACATTTATATTGCTTTGTGTTCCAGGGTCTTGAGAAGTTTATAAAGCATTGTGCTGAAGTGCCATTAAATTAAAAAAAGAAGCCATGAGTAGTGCTGGGCAGAGAAATTATTTGGCATTTTTCTCCCAGTAGTTCTCATTCAGTTTGATGAATAAGGACTTGTTTTAGAAATTTACTTCAATGCCCTCCAACTTTTTCACATGCTAAGCTTTTGCCATCCAGCACCAAGGACAAATCATTCCAATAAAGAATGTGACTGATTCAGTGAAATTCCTGCACTGAAACAAGAAAACAAGACTGTTTTCTGTGAACATTTCATTGCCACCTCCACACGTCTGTTCAGATGTCAGATTATTTCCAATGCAGCCTGAGTCTTTCTCTGAACAAGAACTCCGTGAACCATTTCTCCAGAATTCCTCTTTTTTTATTTATTGGCCTGAAATAACGGGGAGTTGCCATGATGGGACATGGTAAAGTGAGCAAGTATGACAAGAAAAATAACAGGAAAGTGCAAATACAGTCCAGACAGGTTCAGCTTGTTACTGAGGCAAAGAAGTTGAGAAGTACGCTTGCATCTCACTAAAAGCGTGGTGGAAAGAAAAGTAGTGAGCTCCACCATTCTGCATTAGGCTCACTAGGATACTATGCCTTATGGAGATTCTCAGAATTTATAGTCTAGATCAGTGGTTCCCAAACTTGGCAACTTTAAGACTTGTGGACTTCAACTCCCAGAATTCTGCAGAGCTGGCTGAAGAATTCTGGGAGTTGAAGTCCACAAGTCTTAAAGTTGCCAAGTTTGGGAACCACTGGTCTAGATTCATGTTAGTTCAGAATACTGTAGAGTATTTCACTAAATTGCTATTTCTATGTATTTGCTTTTCTCCAAGTGATTAAAAAGGAGTCATTTGAGCTTGGTTGAGCTTGATTATTTTATTGCAGACACCTCATTACCCAAACTAGGTAACATAATTAGTGCTAGTCTAACATTGATAACTAACACTGATGATGCTACCTAGTTTGGGTAATGGAACTCTGCAAGGAAACAACCAAGTTCAGAGAGCACCATGGATCCCTCATTTCAACTCTGAGCTACAAATATTCTCCTTTATTGATATGATTACAGAGGCTGACACTGTGTACTCTTGAACAGTGATTCTCAACCTCAGTAATGTTCTTGAAATATGTGACAACGTCACCTCCCAGAACTCCCCAGCTGTCTGTATGTTGCTTATAACTCTGGGACTAGAAGACATTGTAGACACATAAAATGCTATGCCAGAACTTGCTAAATAAATATATGATAATAAATGCCAGTATATTTCTGACACAATGAGTAAACTCCATTGAGTAACTGTTGCATATTTCCTTTTCCATTTCATTGATTGATGCTTGTAGAGGCATCAATCATTTCTAGGGATTCAGTTGTGAAGATGCATATTCCAAAGCATTAAAAAATAAACTGGAAAAGAAAGGATCTGAATTACCATATCAGCTTTACCCAAGTTCGTAACCTCCAGATCTGATGGACTATGCTCCCATGGGCTTGGTCATCTCTAACGGTGCTTATGAGAATTGTATTCATGTATCTGACCTCAGACATGTATGTCCCAAAGGTGCTTTTTCAAGAGGCAACTGGATTTTCTTGCTTTTTTTCTTTTGAAGACATTTTGCTTCTCATCCAAGAAGTTTCTTCAGTTCTGACAGGATAGTGGGGAACGGATTGGATGGAATGGATTGGATGAGAAACGAAACATCTTCAAAAGGGAAAAAAACCTAGAAAATGCAGTTGCTTCCTGAAAAAGCACCTTTGGGACAACCATGACCTGAATGACTAAGAATCTCTACAGACCATCAGATATATAGCAGTTTAGATTCACCAATGCTTAGATGTCTTACAGCAATGAATGAGTATCTTGTTCTCATTAAGTCATCCATATTGTGCCCAAATTATCCAATTTGAATGAAGTGGAGGAATATTTAATCTAAGATTACCGGTACTTGTACTATCCCTCATTTGCTGCTACAAAATGTCCAATACTTGTCTGATTTATTAAAGAGAAAATATCATGAAAGAATTACATTTTGAATGTGTCCCTACTGACTCCAGGATATAATGCCACGTCAAAAAGAACATAGTTAAGAACGGAGAGATTAACCATGAGAAAAAAATATCTGAAGGAAAAAAAAACAAATCTTAGTAAAAAGTAAAGGTTTCCTTGTCCAGTCATGTCTGACTCTAGGGGACAATGTTCATCTCCATTTTTTAGCTGAGGGAGCCATTGTTGTCCAAACACCTTTCTGTGGTCATGTGGCCAGCATGATTGTATGCAGAGGCACATGGAATGCTGTTGCCTTCCCACCAAAGTGGTACCTATTTATCTACTTGCATTTATTCCATGCTAGGTGGGCAGAAATAAATCTCAGTAGCACAAAGTAATTTAGAATAACAAAAGTTTATTTGAGCTAGAAGCCTGCTTCTTAAGGTTCCCTAGAAGTCTGGTGATGATCCCATCTCTCTCTTAACAAGCAACTGTAAATGTAGACAGGAATCCATTAAAGCTAAATAGTCATTTGGCATGTGCATTATCTTGATTCACCGTCTAACATTTTAACAAAAAGGTGCTTTGTTTATATCATGGGTGAGACAACAGTTGGATTCAAATTAGTTTTTAAAGAAAATGTACTTATTTATAAATGATCCTGTCAGGGACAAATTATTTGGGCTAAAATCCTATGCACAGTCACCTAGTTCCAACTGAGTTTAAAGGAGTTTACATCCGAATAGACATCTAGAGAATGATATAGAATTAGATTATATAGATCAGTGTTTCTCAACCTTGGCAACTTTAAGTTCTACGGACTTCAACTCCCAGAATCCTGGGAATTCTGGGAGTTAAAGTCCACAGGACTTAAAGTCGCCAAGGTTGAGAAACACTGATATAGATTATAATTCTGCATTTCTGAGACAGCAGAAGAGATCTCTAATCATAGGGGAAATCACTTATTGATACAACTCAAATTAAAAACATTATTTATTAAGCCTATTTGAAGGGATGTAGTGTTGCCTGATTGAAGAGAAGAAACTACCTAATTTATGGGTATAACAATATGGATGGCCTCAGACTGCTTTGAGCTAGTGCACTTGTAGTACTTCTAGACTACATACTTCTAGACTGCAAAATTTCTTTCATTGCCTCCCTTTTCTCTGATAATTCTCCTCAAGACCTCTCTTCCCACTGAGAGAGGTCAGCAGCATGGAAAATCTCCTTTTGTGTTCCCTTAATTGATCTCTAATGGCAGAAAAAAAGGAGAAATGCCAAGAGATATGCTTTGAGATGTCTTCCATGCATTTATTTTTATTTTTTGTATTTATTTCACCAAGCTTATATTAGATAACATATATAAGTATAAACATGTTTCTGAATAGATGAAATGGATACGAATAAACGGGAACATTAGGACAGGGATGGTACGCATGTTGGTGCACTTATGCACGCCCCTTACAGACCTCTTAGAAATGGAATGAGGTCAACAGTAGACAATCTAAAATTAATGTTTTGGGGGTTTGGGGAAGAAACCACTGAGTCAGGTAATGCATTCCAGGCATTGACCACTCTGTTGCTGAAGTCATATTTTCTGCAATTGAGTTTGGAGCAGTTTACCTTAAGTTTGTATTTATTGTGTGCTTGTGTATTGTTGTGGTTAAAGCTGAAGTAGTCATTGACAGGTAGGACATTATAGCAGATAATTTATGTATTATGCTTAGGTCATACCGAAGGTGGCATAGTTATAAGTTGTCTAAGGGAAACTCTCAGGTGAAAAAGTCCAGGGTAACCTACAGAGTTATTTAGGTCAGTGGGCCCCCAATCTATTGGGCACCAGGGATTGGTTCCATGGAGAAAGATTTTTCCATGGCCCAGATGGGGGGTTAGTCTCGTGTACTGCCTGCATCCTGTAGATGGGACTTCACTTGTTTGTGTGGACCAGTTTCTAGCATCCCATGGCCCAGTGCTGGTCCATGTTGGGGATCTAGGCAACAATAATCAAGGCCTCTAATGCTTGATTTTTGTTTTTTATATTTATCATATTGTCATAGGTTGGTTAGATAATTCAGGAAAACAAACAAAACTGCATTTCTGACTTGGAGTCTTTGCATACTGACATGCAAACATAAGAAAGCAAAAGACATGTCAGTAGAGAGTCAGAAAATCCAAGGTTCTAGTATTCATAATACTTAAATTCAACATTATGCAGTAGTTAACTAGTCATGGTTTTATGTTCTTTTTGAATGTTTTAATATATTTTACATAAGGGAAAAAGAAGCATGGAGGTGGGGGAAGAAAAGAAAATGTCTTGATTTCATTCATATTTTTGGATGCAACAGATTTTAATCCATATTAATGACTGTGTGAGCAAAGAACCAGAGATTACAGGCAGCAGAAAGCGGGTATAGGGCACCAGTCATTCATCTGTAAAAAGTGCAACTTTAAATTTCATTCTGTGGAGGATATAAAGATGTCACTTGCCATTAATTTGAAATAAATTGTATCACTGCATTTTCTTTCCTCTGATCTTAAGCATTTTGTAGCATTTAATAAAGTGTAAAGGGCAACTGCTTAATTGGCAGGATTTGTACAGTTCTTAAAGGTCTTCTAATGCAACCTCCCTCCAGCTCTTTTCCATGGGTCTTGATAGTCCTAGCAATATTACAAAGTTCTTTCTCTCTTTCTCCCTCCCTCCCTCACCCTCCATCTCCCTCCCTCCCTCCCTCTCCCTCTGTCTCCTTCCATCTCTCTCGCTCCCTCCCTCTCCTCCTTCCTCCCTCTCCTTCTTTCTCCCTCCCTCCCTCTCCCTCTCCCTCCTTCTCTCTCTTCCTCTCTCTCCCCCCTCTCTCCCTTCCTCTCCCTCTCTCCCCTTCTCTCTCCCTCTCTCTCCCTCCTTCCCTCTCCTTCTTTCTCCCTCCCTCCCTCTCCTTCCCCAAATCTCTTGGCATTGATGACAACAGCATTTCTGATTGGAATTACCTGAAAGCATTTCGAAGTCTAGTAACCTGTAAAATATAATGATTCATAGAGAGCATATGCTTTATCCAGCCTTGAGGTTCATATAGTCTGCTGGTATGTCCTCCTGTCTGCTTAAAATGCTGTTGCTTAAAATGTAGGATAATTTATATACTGGCACACCCACACATACAAAATTGCATACTGGAATCTGACACCATTGCACAACATGATTCCCCCTGTATCCGATGCAAAGCATTTTGTCCTGTTCAGATATAAACCACTGATGCTAAGTGACCTTCAAGTCAATGCACACGTTTCTTTTAGCTTCACTGACACTTTTATTTATTGTAATACTCTGCTCTTTGCTAAAAATTCAAGCAAAGCAATATATAACATAGATAAGGCTTGCTTTATTATTGCACTTTATTCAGTGAAACAGAATAGTCACAGTTTGCCTTCAGAATTAGTTTTGTAATGAGTCTTTGTTTCTGTCTCTCTCTTTCTCTGTGTCGCTCTTTGTGTGTGTGTGTGTGTGTGTGTGTGTGTGCATGTGTGTGTGTATGTATCTCATGTGTGTATGTGAGAGAGACAGAGACAGGACAAGAGGGAGCTTATCAACATATATGATAGTGAGCACAGAACTATCAGAATTTACAAATATACTTTTTGATCCAGACAGAATTTACAAATATCCCTTTTGATCCAGACTTCCAGACTCTGGCCTTTTGGATTTACTGTAGGGGAGAAACTTCTAAGCTTGGCCTAGAGAATAATATCCCATGTTCACAGTCACTTCAGTATTTATACTATGCTGCTTATAATTCAGATAGTTCTAAGCAAACATATATATTAGTTGACATGGCAGCCTTTTCATGAACCTGTCTAGTTGCCTTTTAAAACCATCCAAACTAAATGGTTATCCTAACTCCGAGCAAGGAATTTCATGGATTAATTACATTCTCTGAAAACGCATTTCCTTCTTCTGGTCCTGCTTTATTAGATGATTGAGTTCAAACATTATGAACGAGGGAAGAAAATTCTCCATGTTTTCCCTGCCAAGTATGTTTTTACCTACTTCTATCATGTCTCTAAATATCCCCCTCCTTTCCAACATAAAGAGGACAAATTGTTCTTGTTCCTCAGATTGATTGATTGATTGATTGATTGATTGATTGATTGATTCATTCATTCATTCATTCATTCATTCATTCATTCATATAGCTCAGCAAATGGTTCAGGGTGGCAAACAGTCTGAAAATGAGTTAAAAAACAAATTTCCATCACAAATACAAAAATGAAAATGCATGGCAACTGAGGAAGATGTCACAATCAAAGGTCATTAGCACAACCAGGAGGCGGGAGCCTTCACACATATTCTATGGTATATATTGCCATAGCCTTCTAGAATTGTGAAGCAGAAGTAGAGTATATTTATTCAATCCCAATTCTACAATTTGGAGAAAGTCCTACTACTTCTGATGGAACATTCCCTCAGTACATACCTATATGGTCAAGGGAAAACTACACTGTACCAAGATATAGCATGTCATCCATATCTCAATACAAACCCTTTTTAATCAGACAGTATGGTAGAATGGTTAAAGTGTGGAAATAATGCTAGGAAAATCAGGATCAAGTCCATCTTCTGCCATGGACATATCATAGATCTATCACTCTCTTTTGATCCAACCTAGATCAAAAGGGTTTTTTCATAGGGAAAAAAACAGGAAGTTGGAATGCCATGAAAGAAAGACGGGATATGAATCTAATAAATAAACCAAAAAAGATGGTGAAGGAAGGGCAACATCTTATAGCTGTTCCCCATTATTACAAAAGAAACTCACTGCCCACTAATATAAATACATTTTATATTTTCTCTTTCATGTCTTTCTACAGGAAAGCATAAGAACCTAAAATGCCCTTGAAAATTAACAAATGTGCTTCCAACTCAGAATTGCACTGATTAAAGGGGCCCTAATCAATTATAATTGGTTTCTACCAGTTTAGCGTATTCTTGACTTTCAATCCTACTGATTAAAATCTGCCCTTGCCAATTAGAGCTGGTCCCCATCATTTAATCAACAAAGGCCTTACTGTGGTTGATTGATATGCCAATTAAAGCTTTGAATTCTATTTTTATTGTCAGTTCTTAGCAGAAATATTACTCTTATTTACAAGAAGAGTGGATTTGTGGGATTTACTTTTCCTTTATTTCTTTGTTTCCTTTAATTTCATGCATATATATAAGTTGTGACTTTAAGTATATATATATATACTTAAAGTCACAACCCCTGGTATGCCCAAGTATGACTTTAAGTATATACCTCCCACCCTGGCTGGCTGATAAAGGAGTCGGTCTCTGTAGCTCAAATGGTTAACTCCCTGCCTGGGAGGCAATAGAGCACAGGTTCGATTCCCAAAAACTTGGGTATGGCTAGCTGATGAGAGCTAAATAGCTTGAAATAGATCTATACTAGTCTCCCTTTATTTATTTATCAGCATAAATATAACATATATATATATATATATATATATATATTATATATATATATATATATATATATATATATATATATATATTATATATATATATAATATATATATATATATATATATATATTATATATATATATATATATAATATATATATATATATTATATATATATATATAATATTTGTGCTGATAAATAAATAAAGTGTTATATTTATTTATCAGCACAAATATAACCCAAATATAACAAAGGCAACAGTAAAAATATTGGGTTTCTGTCGTGATGGACTCTTGTGACGAGCGGATTGACAGATAATGGAAGCTGTTAGCTTCTTCCCATAATTGGGGCATACCAGGGGTTGTGACACTAAATATTACTTGAGATAGGATATATATATATATATATATATATATATATATATATATATATATATATATATATATATATATATATATATATATATATATATATCCTATCTCAAGTAACAGTAACCCAGGTAATTATGTTACTTAGAGTGTTGAGCTTAACATTCATGGTCCAGCTCTCACAGCTGGCCTGCAGGTAAGGAATATGGCATTTTTACCATATTTACATGCGCACCAAGTTATTCCTTTCTGGAGAAATGTATGCAAGAGTAATACATTAAAATAATGGAACAGAAATAAATATAGAAAGTCAAAGAAATTAACGACATGAGAAAAAGAAACATACTAGTTTTCACTAATATGGTCACTAACTTTTCCAAACTGTTTTACTCTTGCAAATCAGCGTTCCTTCTGCCGTGCTCAAACATTGCATTGTGTTCTAGCACCACAAAAGTTGCATAGATATTGATGTCTGCCACCAATCAGACTTTGACCAATATAGGCTTTCTCTTAATACTGTTTTGGAAGATATACCAATTTAGCAATCTTAGTCACGCCCAAGCCTCACTCAGCATTTCATTGTAACAGTAAGGACAATACTCTTCATTTTGGGCTCATTTTGACTAGTATGCCCCAAGTGCAATTAAAATCCTATTGTCAGGCCTGCTGCAGTTCCTTTAAGAATCTTTGTCCTGCCACACTCTCTCTTCTAGCTTCAGCTTTAGTATTCATTAAGGGGGGGAATAGCAAGGGGTAGAATGTGTTGTTTTCAAAATAAATAATTCCTTTCTAGAAACTCAAGGTTATTCTTTGTCTCCGCACCTTTGCACCTGACTGGAACCAGTTGGGTGGAGATGCCAGCGTGGACGAAGAAGATAAGACCATGTGATGGATTTGTGGGTGTGGGGGCAAGATCATGAACTTTCAACTGGGTGGAAATCTGATGTAACTTCCAAAATTGGGATTCCACAGACGTGCTAAAATGTCTGATTTATTAAATTGGAACTTTAAGGATTGTTTTGCCTTGGACTCTGATTTAATTCTACATGATACTTGGAATGCTGACACCTATTTTATACATGCTTCTTTACAGAAGCTAGAATCTGTAATATATAAATTATTTTGATAGCCAACAAACTGTTGTCTACACCAACCAAAGGTACCTGCACTGTATTAACACCCATTCAGGAATGTTTAGGGAGATGCTTTATCTATAACTACTTTTATGTCTCCATTTTCTTTAGTGCCAATCCTGTATTATTTATTTGTGACTCACACTTTTAAATTTACTGATTAATATTGTTGCTTTTTATAAAGCAATTAAGGACCCTTACCAAAGTTAAAACAAAATAACATAAAACAAATCAAACAGCAATTAAATGACTTAAAAGATCCGTATGCAATAAGGTCCAGTTGCAAGATTAATAAGCTTAGCTTAGCTTCTTCTTAGCTGTCCTTCTCTCCTTCGAGCTCAATGATTCCATTTAATCTTTAAAGAGACATTTGACTCAGAGTTCTTAATAGCATCTCTGTTGCTCTTGGAACTTCACTGTAATTTTTAAATAGTTATTTTTGTCTTCATACCACAAAATGGTGCTGATGTTTTCTAAAGCAAAGCCTAACCAATTTATACAAATAAAGCTTTATTTAATTCATCAGGTTTTTAAATTGTACTATGCAACTACATTTGCTTATAGAGCCAAGAGGGCATAAATATTTTTGTCAGAATTCTATCAGCCAGATTGTACCACCTCCTCACTGTGACTTTAAGTGAATGTTTTCTCCATTCCTGTGATTTTCATGGTGTTTTTGGTACCATTTCCTAGGTCTCTAGCTATAAGCACAGTTTTTTCACAGATGGATAACGACACAGCACTAAACAGATGTATACATGCTAGTGTGTCACAGATACGTTTTGTATTATTTGCAAGCAGCGATTTAGGTCCAAATAATGCCTTTTGATGGCATCCATGCTCTGTAGTACAGAGTCTGTACAACATGAAAAGAACAATCACACAAGTACCTTGAGAATAAACTATACGCCAAAGTCCTGTTTTGAGTAGGGATCCTTGTCTGTCCTATTCCCTCCATTCCAAATCCTTTGCCTTTCAACTTCATTTTGGATAAGTATTAATACAAGTGTCTGTGTGTCTGTGTCTATGTGTGTTGGAGGAAACAGATTGTTTCCACTCCAAAACTGCATAATGCTCTTTTTTGTTTTTCTCCCTCCCTCCTTCCTTCCTTCCTTCCTTCTTTCCTTCCTCACTTCCCCTCACCTCCCTTCCCTCCCTTCCCTCCTCCTTCCCTCCTTCCTTCCTTCCTTCCTTCCTTCCTTCTTTATTTCTTTCTCTTTCTGTCTTTCTTTCTTTCTTTCCTTCCCCCTCTCTCTTTCTTTCTTTCCCCTTCCTTCCTTCTTTCGTTTCTGTTTTCCCAGTACTGGAAACCCCAGATGAGTCTCTCTATCTCTTTCCATGCTTGCACACATTTCTAGTATTTGACATCTCAGGAGCAGATATATGCAAATGAGGAGAATGAGAATCATCTATCTCAACCCCTTTGCTCTTTTGTTCTCAGAATTCCGAGAATCAGATTCTGAGATGCTGCACTTTGACAGCTCTGTCTTCACATAGACCAGGAAGGGCTTGTATTCTTCTGCTGAAATGATCAAAACTCAGCTTAAGAAAGATTCGGGTAAGTTGGAATTGACTCTAACAAGAACACTAAAATGACCCAGGAACTAATAATGACTTTTACAATTCTCCAAATTAACTCTGAAATATTGGAATGGGAAGACAAATCTGATCCAAGATTGAATATAACTCCAGAACCCACAAAAGCTGGTTTAATGGAATAGATCTATGAAACTATCATTGACCAAGAGGAAATAACCCTAAATATTTGCCTGGAGTAGCCTTATTTGCCTACTCAAATAAGTGGAAGTAACAATAGTCAATAGACAAAATCAATATTTCATTTCACTTAGAATATGCATTTATGATATAGTTCTTAATGCAGTTGCCCCTTTTCATTAATTATAATGATGAAACATTGATCTGAGTTCAAGAGTTATAAGCTAATTTTTTGATACACCATTTTTGCTCTTTGAATGTTAATTTCATCAGATCAATTGGTATTAGCATAACAGTGATAAATAATTGATTAACAGCAGAATGTTGAATTAAAGTGGAGCAATAATTTTACGCTGAATTTCCCATAGCATCTATTCAAATCAGTGATGGAAACCTATGTCCTAAAGCATATGCATATATTTAGAGGAAGATTGATCTCAATACTTAGCATTTATTTTGTAGTTGAGAAATGTGTAACCATTAAAAAAAAGATGTCATGAGGATGTTTAATTGCTCTGAAGCAACACATTTTAGGAACAGAAATAGAGATGATCTTCCTGTGTTATAAGTGAAAATGAAAATTTCAAGACTCCAAGCAGTATAACATAGTTATTTCTGAACATACAGAAATAGTAAACAGCTACTATGTTTTCCTAGAAAAGCTAGAAAATAAAATAACTTCCATAGTTTATGTTGCAACGGAATTGCTACCATATGTGATAAGTGAATTATCTGAAATGGTATATGGTCTCATGCTTGAGTAGGAGGCTGGACTAGAAGACCTCCAAGGTCCCTACTAGCTGTCTTCTGATTGTTTGATTGTTTGTTTGATTGATTGATTGATTGAAAAATTAGGCAATATTTCCATATTTGAAAAGTTAATGAAATTAAACCCTTCAATTTAGGAAGACATACTTTTAACTTAGAGTACACATTTGTATCAATGAATTGGATCCCATCAGTATAGATTCTAGTGAGTTCAAGGAGCTGATCCAAAGGAGATTGTTCCTTTGTTACTCTGAATTTCCATTTTTCCAGTCCAGGAATCTGACTGTTGAAGCTGGGGAATTAAAAGTGATAAAAAGGATACCATTGTGTTGATTCTAAACTGATGAACTTCAGATATTTTGGAAGATGGGGCAACTGTAAGAATGTGAAACCTACTTTGTTTCCTTGAAAATAAGACTCCCTGATAATAAACCCCATTGGGCTTTTGAGCACATGCTCTAAAATACCCCCCCCCCCCCAAAGTAAGCCTCTCTGAAAATAAGCCCACCCTGAAAATATTGCAACACAGCAGCAGCCATGAGGTGACCAGGCTCTCCACCTCCTGCACCTCAAAGATAATAAGACCTTCCCTAATAACCTGTGGTCAAATGATGGTTGTTTGTGATTTTGATTGGCTTCTGGCAAATGAAATCCAGGCTGAAGTCAGCAGGAGATCACAAATGCTGATCATATGACACCACACTTGACAACCTTGTGAGATTCACCTAACAATCACAACTGAAATTGCTGGAACTGCTATTATAAAGGAATATGTTTTATTGTACTTCATGGGTACATCATTTAGCAATGACATTCCTGCTTCTAACTACCATAATTAACTAATGACTAGGTCTGTCATTGCCCTGCCCTGCCCTTTTTTAACCCAGTGCTAGCTATTAATGAGAAAAATATCATAAAGAAAAAGTTGGAGCTAGGATAATCCTGTATAGGTTTGGCTATCATCTTAATTTCAGCTGGAAGTGTTCTCCACCTCCCAAGAGGATTTGGAACTAGCTAAATAAAATCTCCTCTCCTTTCCACATGACTGTTTGTTTTAGTATGATTGATGTACAAATATAGCAGAGTTATATGATTTTTAATATTTAATTGTCTCTTATGAACTTGTAAAAAGCATCTCCTCCTCTAAGCAGACAGAAGCTTTTATTCAATTCAAATTCAATTCAATTCAAACCTTTATTGTCAATGCAGCCTGTGTACAATGAGATTGGATGAGCCTTCTTTAGTGCCCCCCCCGACACAAAATACATCTCAATAACTCATAAGTGAAGAAAGTCCCAACCCAGTAAATCAACCTAACAGACACACACAATCTTATATACATATATGTACATAACATTACATTATGTTATATTACACCAGGGTGAACATGTTGCACATTGTGCTGGCCCTGCAAGTCTATCATACAAAATAGTTATGGTGTTGTGTTGCATTCAGAAGTCTGACAGCCCATAGATAGAAGCCATTTTTCAGCCTGTTTGTTTAACAGAAGCTATGCTTCTGTTTCTCCTGTGCGATGATAAGAGGGAGTAAAGAAGCTCTGACCAGGGTGTGATTCATCTCTGAGGATTTTCCTTACCCTGCTAAGACAACGAGTCCTAGCAATTTCATCTAGTGGAGTCAGGGGACAGCCCATGATATTTCGTGTTCTACTCATCACCCTTTGTAGTGTCTTTCTATCTGCAGCTGTCAAGCCAACATACAGGGGTGGGTTTCCAATTTTTTTACTACCAGCTCGCTTGGGGACATGCATGTGCAGAAACATCCGGGTGGGATGCCGCTACTACCAGTTCACCCAATCTGGGCCAAACCGGGATCAACCCATACTGCTGCAGCAAAGCATACCACAACACAATATGTGAGGATGCTTTCTATCGTAGACCGGTAGAAGGAGGTCATCCGTCATCGTTCCACCTTATTTTCTTGCAAGACTATAAGGAAATGGAATCTCTGTTGAGCCTTTCTGGCCACCTGGATCATATTATTTATCCAGGTGAGATCTTCACTAAGATAGATTCTCTAAGATTCTACTGAATTTCTCTCATTTATTTGTAAACTTGAAGTTTTGTGCCTTATTTTTCATTAGGAGAAAGAAAGCATATTTCATTTTATGAAAAACTTCTTTAATACACTGCAGTGTTTATCATTTTATCCTAAAGATTTGTCCTAAAAACAAAAGACGCTTGTTACCTGATCTAGATCCAGTTTCCATATTTTAATGCATTTTGTATCCATTGAATTCTGGATTCATTTTTAAGGATAGCCCCATGTACAGCAGACTGCAATACCCCCTTTCTTGAGATGACCTGGTACGACTGATTATATGTTATTCTATCTATCTGTATCTGTATCTGTATCTGTATCTGTATCTGTATCTGTATCTGTATCTGTATCTGTATCTCTTATCTCTTATCTCTTATCTCTTATCTCTTATCTCTTATCTCTTATCTCTATCTCTATCTCTATCTCTATCTATCTATCTATCTATCTATCTATCTATCTATCATCTATCATTTATCATTTATAAAATATAATAACACAAGCACATTTATGTATTTTTTTCAATGGACACTTTTTAGTGTTTTGTCTACTTTTACCTGTTTTTGTAAAAAAAAATATTTTAAGTTTGTCTTTTAACTTTCTGAGTAAAATAAAAGTGGATTGAAAAAAATATAAAATATTAGTGGCATATAATAATTTGATGATAAGATTATAATATAGTATAATTGACCAGGCTCAAAGTATGCTACCTTGGAAACATTATTCCAAGGCCAAACTCTCTAATCCTAGAAAAGATGGAAAGAAGGAGAATAGGATGACCTGCAGCAAGCTGGATGGTCTTAATGATAGCAGAAATGGAAACATCATTGAAAGACCTGATGGATAAGATTAGAGACAGATAATTTATCTATGAGACAAATTTTATCTATATGGTTGCTCAGAGTTGACACCAACTTGATGGCACATAATCAATTATTTTTAAAAAAATCTATTTCTTGTCAAACTCTAACCACAATTAAATCATTAGGATTTTATGGGAGTAAAGGGTCACACAGATTCAGTTTATCATTTTAGGGGGTCAGAGTACCACATAGTTTTGTTTGGAGGGCTTCTGTCTTAAAGCAGTGTTGGTCATCTGAGAAGCCCCCATAATATATCTCCAGCTAAGCAGCCATTGTTGCGAAGTCCATCTGTTTTCACGGGATGCCAAACTTGTCAGCTGCATGACAGGTAAACAGCAGACATTCTGAGTCAGCATCTTCTCTCAGGCCTAGTTTTCAGCAGAGTAAAAGGCAGACATGCTGGCTTCTCCTCTTTGCTAGAGGGCAGAATTTTTTTGGTCCTTTTTAAAAACAGACAGAAATTGATACTGTTTAGGGAAAGAAGCAAAGTAGTATTCATCTGCTGAATATCTGAAAATTCAGAGAAATGTTTGCTGCAGGGATCTATTTTTCTCTAAGAAATAGTAAATGTCGCTAGAATTATGCATAAGATTACTTTTTACTTTTTAAAAAATCATTGTCTCATAGCTAGTGGCGAATATATGGTCACAATTGAATGTTTTATGGAACCTAGAAATCTATTACTGTAGTTGCCTCTGAAAGAAGCAGCTGATTTGAGCAATCTCATCTTTTCCTGTACATTTTTTTCATTCTCATGGCTAACAGCATCATGAAAGAATTAATATTGCTGGTATCGAGATAGATGTTTTTCCATTGCTAATACTTACTGAGGGATAAACCCCAGCCTGTCAAAATAGGAATGGGGGGAAAGGGTGTGTCTGGATTAGCTCCAGAGGTGGGTTGCTCCTGCTTTGACCAAACTGGTAGTAGCAGCAGCAGGAGGCTCCACCCACTCTCCCGGATGCTTCTGTGCATGCACAGAAGTATTGTGCATGCAAGCGCATGCGGGAGCACACCCAAACTAGTAGTAAAAATATTGGCAATCCACCACTGATTAGCTCCACAAAGTTGCACAGCTGCTGTCTGCTCAACATTGTTCAATATGATCAGGAGGCTGATCTGAACTTTGCGTTACTGGCCAGTTCATAGGCAATTGCCCAGACTGGTATTATCAAACTATCATCTGCATCTTGCAGTACCACCCATAAAGAGTACAGATTGTCTTTTCTTTTTATAATCACTATGTCTTCCTGCTTTCTCCTGCATTGTGTTAAATACTGTGGAGTGTTGGCTCGATGTTCATTTGTCAATAATTTGCCTGTATAGTAGCATCAAACCACACTGTTTAATATTTGTAGGTGATTTGTACTACCAGTATAAATACAAATTCTAATGTTGTTTCACTCAAGTCTATTTCTTTTCCAGGCCAATATCTAATATATAAGAATCATAATCTGAATGAGAGCTATGGTTCTCTCTAGTATACCAGAGAAGAAAAAAAGCCAGATATATTTCCTCCAGAATGAAACAAGATGAATGTTAACATGTTGATTTGAAATCCATGAATTAGGATTTGGGGTTAAATCAGGGGTGGGTTCCTGCCAGTTCTAACCTCTTCTATAGAAGAGGTTCCACAAATCTACAGTGCCGTTTAGAACTGGTTCCAGCTCCCTCCCCCCGCCCGTCCGCACATCATCAAGATGAAGAGCGAGAGGAGGAATTCTGGGAGTTGAAGTCCACAAGTCTTAAAGCTGTCAAGTTTGAACACCCCTGGGGTTTTTTTCTAAAGGGTTAGGGGTGCAGGGGTCTTGTAACTTGACAGCTTTAAGACTTGCATGTTTCAATGCCAGAGTTCCTGAGCCAACATTTTGGTTGCTAAGCAAGAGTGTTGTTAAGTGAGTTTCACCACATTTTACCAGTTGGCCACACCCACCCAGTAACATGGCTGGCAAGCCACTCCTACCTGGTCACATGGCTGGCAAGCCACTCCCATAAAGCAGGCCACACCTACAGAAGAGGTTCTAAAAAGTTTTGAAACCCACTGATAAGGATGCTTAAAGAATGACCTGATACAGCATAGAAAAAAAAAATTATCGAGCTACATTCAATATTTTTTTCCTGTCCTGCACACCTACCAATAGTTTGCATATATTCAACGGCCGGAAAAAGAGCATACAATTTTATAGAATTGATTTCTAAATTCGAATCCCCAATTTATTGAATAGGTTTGAAATGGTTTTTTAAACCACATATAGAAATACAATAACAATTTATATTTGGTGAAAGTAAAATTAGTTTTTTTAAACTTTGTGGGGGGGGGCATATTTTTAATAAAATTAACAATAACTGGCTTTATATTCTCAGAACTATGAAAGCAAGCCTTTTCCTCTGACTTTTTCAATAACAAAATGCCACCCATATGGATGATTGAATGCCACAGTTAAGACTTTTAAATAAATTTTTGTTTTGTCTCTGCTATCGTCTTCTCAACTTGCATTATCGGAGACCTCCTAGCGTGTTTGCTTTAAGGAACAAAAATTGGACAGATGTATCATCTGTCATGGGACTTGAACCCACTGTCATCCTCAGAGAGAGCTGCTATTAATGGATGAAGATGTCAAACAATGTTAGAGCTGTATCTGCGATGGCATATTTATCACGGTGTCATAGGTTCCTTACAAACCAAAGGATTTCACTGTTTATTCACAGTGAAGGCACTTAATTAATGACTAGGCCTAATCACACTGTTTTATTATTTACAGGGATACCAGCACAGTTTAGCTCAACTGATATGCAAACAAACTGTCCTCAGCCTGCTTTAATTAATAATTCTCAACCAGGCACCGAGAGTGGCACTGTCAAGTTGCTCATCCGTGATTTACAACACCTTCTCCGGGAGAAACACAGCTCTTGCATGCAAATGAGCAGCCACCCCTGCAAATCTTACAATTTAAAACACAAACTGTCACACTGATGCCTGCAATGTCCTTATCTTAATGAAGATAAATGTCTGATTTGACCAGGTTCCTAGGGTCTTTCGCACATAGGCACTTGCCAGGGACCACAACACCAAAAGAATCAGCAGCTCAGCAAAAGGACAGCAGGATCTGGTTTGTTTGTTTTAAAAAGCTCTATTTTAATCTATTAAGTGTTTATGTAAAATATTTCTGACTTACCTTTAAAAAGTTTTTTTTAAAAAAACAAAACACCTCCCAAACTGAGTTACATACAGTAATATACAGTAACATACAGTATATAAACAATATCTTGAAATTATTCTCAAGTGGTCGCTATACACAGATCACTAACTGTAATGTGGAAATGTCCATAGACATAATGACTTTACCTGGCTTCAGCAGTGGGATTCTGTTACCTTCCCTACCGGTTTGCAAATAAGAGCCCACATGCAGCATCTGCGCATGTGCACTGCCTTCTACGCATGCACAGTGCTCACACATTAAGTAAGGGTGACTGAGCGGAGTCTCCCACAGCCACCATTAGCGATTCGCCCAAACTGGAGAGAACCATCTGAATACCACCTCTTCCTGGGATATGGTAGCACATAACCATCATAAGAAAATTGTTTAAGAGGAAGAACGGGGTACTCAACACTGAAAAGAGAAAGAGTCAGCAATCTTTGTGACTTTCTCATTTACTCACAAGAATCAATTGATAGTTAGGGGTTATTGCTAGGTGTGTGTGTGTGTGTGTGTGTGCGCGCGTGCGCGCCAGTGACGTGCGGTGACGGTTACCGTTGGTGAGGCAAGACCGCAGCAGCAGAGAGAAGCAACATCTCCACTGCTGTGTCCAACAGGCATCTCGCGTTTATGGCGGACATAAACGCGAGACGCCTGTCGGACACAGCGGCGGGGGTGTTGCTTCTTGCCGCCGTCACGCTCCACCGCCTTGCCCCCCCCACCTCCTCCAACAAACAATCCTGCTGCCCCGGCCTGCAGTCAGCCCACCCACCCCCCCGCCTGACCTGCTCCCTGCCTGGCTGGCTGGCCGGCACAAGGACTGACCGCTCTTCTCCTCCTCTTCCTCCTTCTCCTCCCCGCTCGGTGCTGGGCTGGCTCCAGGCCGGGGCAGCAGGATTGTTCGTCGGAGGATGTGGGGGGGCAAAGCGGTGGAGTGCGATGGCAGCGAGAAGCATCTCAGATGGAGCCGGGACACCCGGAAGGCAAGCCGGCACTTTAAAGGCATGCCGGCACTTTAGAGCATGTTTTGCTGAATGGCGGCCAAGCTCTAAAGTGTCGGCATGCCTTTAAGTGCTGGCTTGCCTTCCGCATCAGCTGGTCCAGAAGGCAAGCCGACACTTAAAGGCATGGGCTCAGCCGCCTTTCCACAAAACATGTTTCGCTGAATGGCGGCCGAACCCTGCCTGCCGGCACTCTAAAGTTAGTTAAAGCAGGCAAGCCAGCCAGCCCACCCAGCCCATTCCTCCCCCCGCCACCACTGTGTCCAACAGGCCAGGCGTCTCACGTTTATGGTGGACATAAACGCAAGATGCCTGGCCTGTTGGGACACAGCGGCGAGACCGTCTCTGCTGCCTCGGCACTCCGCTGCCTCGCCCCACCGCCTCCTTCGACCCCACCGGACCACTGTGAAGAAAGAAACACACGAGGGAAGAAGGCGGGGCTTAGCAGTGAGAAGACGGAGTTTCAGGCTATTCCTGAAATTCCCCTATTCCGAAGGAAATTGGATGGGTCGTTTCGGACCCAAGCTGTCCCGGAGAGACAGTGAAAGGTTGGAGGAGATCCAATGACATCAGAGACATTCACAAAGTCTCTGGGGGGCTTGGAATTTAACCTCCTTTGCCAGTTCCTTCTGGATTAGCTGTAAGCTAACCGAAACTGCAGGTTGCCCCTAAGAATGGTGGGAGTGTTTTCAACTGGTAAGCTGATTTTATTACTCAAAGAGATTCGGTCCGCATTAAAATCTAAGCTAATTGAAACCAAAGAACAGAAGAATCTAGCGGCGAACTGGTTTTTTTTTTTTATGGGTTTATGGCCGGTGGTTACCCTATTTCTTAAATGTTTTAAATGCTATTTACGTGAATAAAGGAAAGATTACTTCAACATTCCCTCTGACTCTCCTTAAGTGGGCTGTAAACCAATTTACTATAATTTGGCTTCTTACAATTTGACACTTTTATTGCTTGGCTGTGTTGGTCTAAGATCAGATAAGATTGCACAGCTCCCAGCATGTTCTTACTTGCAAATATCTTAAAGCTTCTAGCTGCGTCACAACATGGCGTCTATACATGCTTCAAATGATTCGTTTCAAATGATTTTCTCCGCATTTCAAAAGTTGTTTGACACATATGAAAGATTTGAAAAAAAGCTGGACTATTTGTTGTTTTTAACATTAAAATATGAAGAAAAAAGTGAGAACGTTGAATGTTTAAATGTTCCTGAAATACAAATGAAGAATGTCAGAAATGAAGTTTCTCAACTTGCTGACACGCTGGGCGTCTGGTTTACTTCGGAGGGAGAAAGAGATGCAACGCTTGAAAGGGGGGCAGCCATACAGAAGATTTATTTCAAAAGACAGAGCACAGGAGGAATGAGAAGCATTAAAGAATCTATACTTTATGAAACATCATTTGCAGAATTTTCGATACCACCCTTGAGAATTAAAGACAAGCTGAAAAGTGCAACAAGCCTAGGACAACGTTATTACATCAGAGGCATCCTAAGCAAAAAGGTGCGAAGATATTCCTGTTTGGACTTGCTTATAAAAACGTTTGGTGAACTTGTTCCACAAATGGCAATAGGACTAAGGAGGTTTTGTTATTGGAGAGACATAGGCTGATAGATGGAAGGATACAATTCAAAATTAGCTAAATCTAATTACTCTTATTTGTAATAGACATAGTTGAATAATAATTGATATTGATAGTAATGTATATAATGTGGAGTTGATATGATAAATAATAATTGGATATGAGAAGGGAAGGTTGGAAATATTTTTGGACCATATACAAAGGTTATTAATCACAATAATTATCACTATTAAAAAATAAAATAAAATATATACAGTTAAATGTTAACTAATATGGGGGAAATGTTATGATATACGATATAACTACATAAAGAAGGGAGAATGATAATAAACTATACTGCATGGAAAATGGAATTTTTGGTATTAAATATTACGGATGTTCAGCTAAAACAGGATATGAGGATTTGATGTTAATAGAGGATTTTACAAACAAGTAAATGAAATGTCAGCATGTGGTTATGGATTAAATCTTTGGCATAGTTAAGGATGAAGGATGTTTAAATAACTGTAGTCAACTAAAAGTGGAGGTATAATGATGTCAATATGGTAAACATTTGAGTTAAGATATTTGAATTAATATGAATTAATGGAAGAGATGCACCAAAATATGTTGTAACCAGCTGATATACTTTTTTTATAATATATACCTGTGGTTTTTTTTTTTTTTTTTTTTTGGTTTCTCTTTTGTTTTTCTTTTTTTTCCCCCTGCCTTGTTTTTTGTTCTTTTTGTCTTCTTTGTTTTTTGTTTTTTGTTTTTTTTTTCTTTTCCCACTGGTGTGGCCATGTGTTGTTTAAGTAACAAAAATTATATTATTATTATTATTTTTAAATAACAATTATAGTCAAATGAAAATGGATATATGATGATGGTGACATGTATGAATATTTGAGTTAAAATGCTCGAGTTAACATGAATTATGTTTGTCGACTGTGGAAGAGATGCACAAAAGTCTATTTGTAACCAACTGATACACTTTCTATAGCATGTAAAGAAGGATGTTGTATTTGTTTTAAATTAAAAATTTAAAAAATTTAATAAAAAAAAGAAAGAAACACACACACACACATACACTCCACAATAAAAAAATACATATTTAATTACAATAAATTTGAATCCCCCCCTCCCTCCGTCCGATCCACATACCTTTTCCAGCTGTGGAAACTCTCTCAACTCTCCTCTTGTCTGCCCAATGTAAGCGTGCTCAACGTAAGCATGCTCATAAGGCATGATTCGCTGCTCCCCGATCAGGAGGCAGGAGAATCAGTGCCTCCTTTGCATATGGAATTTTTTGCTTTTTAACTCTTTCTTAACTTTTAAAAGGTGAAAAAATCCTTATGCAAAGGAGCCCCCGAGTTCTCTGCCCTCCTCCTAGTTAATACTGAGAGCAGACACCAAGCCACTGTGACTTGAAATCTGGTAGCAACTACCTTGGCTTTAATTATTTTTAAAAAATTATTTAAAATTCTTTCTTTTCCCTGAGGAGACTGGTGAGGCCCCGCCTCCCTTGCCTCTAGTGACTGCACATCCCTGGTGTGCGCGCACACGCACACACATGCACACACACAAGCATAGAATAAATGGCTTGAAGGGAGGATTTTAACAGAGGATCCAACAGAAAAACAGCAGGAGAAACCAGCCAGAATCTAAGGCACTCTTTCTCAATTTTAGCTATTTTAAGATGAGTGGACTTCAATTCCCAGTATCATGGCTACAGAGGTGAAGTCCACAGATCTTAAAGTTGTCAAGACTGAGGAATTTAATGCAGTACTACATACTGTGATGGAAAGGAATTAGTGTAGGGCCTTTAAGAAGTCTGCTTAGAGTCATACTGTGATTGAGTATCTAAAATATTGTCAGAAGATTAAGCTTCAAAGGGGCAGTGGGTTCCTTATTGAAAATAGTTGGCCTTATAGATGGTCAAAGATGACCATCAAAAAATCTGTGGCTTTTAAGTACCTGTGGGTCACCAAAATCTCTAGAGACAATTTTCTGTCATGAAAAATTCCTTCCATCCTGCATCACTGAGTTAAACTAAGCCATTTTGCACAATTTGATTGCATCCAGTCCCCTTTAGTGTGGGTCAGCAATGTAAGAAACTGAAAAATTATCATCATAAATCACAAATCACAATTCACAAATCTGTCCCTTACTTAAATTGGTACTATCAAGCTAGAAGCTTCTTATACAGATGTGGCATACAATCATCAGGCCTTCTACATATCACAGAAATTCAGCTTAAATAATGACCTGTTTTGGTCCAGCAGGTGCCATTGGAACTGCCACTAGACTCCGACAGTGAGGGGCCCTTTGAGTTGGCTCTGGAGGATGTGGAGGACCCTGGACAGGGTTCTGACTCCGAACAGGGCTCAGAGAGGCTGGTTGGCCACCAGGAGGCACCTGAGTCTTGGACCAGTGGGGAGGAGACAAGGGAGAGTGAGACGGAGGCTAGTAGTGAATTGTTCCTGGATGCATGCCATTGAAGACCTACTAGTCAGGAACAATTACTCAATTACAGGAGGTGATTGTACTCAGCTGGTGGTCATTAGGCTTCTCTCCAGACTATAAAAAGCTACTGGTGCACACGCCCCTCTTTGCAGAAGTCAAGGCAGGATTGAATGTCGGAGGACATTACTGTGAGCTTGGCAGGCTGGATTGCTGCCAAGCCTTATCTGTGTTTTTTGCTCCCTGAGTTTGTCTGAGTTGCTGCCAAGGTCCTTATCTGTTTGTTCTGCTTGGTTTTCAACCACCGAGGTCTTGGTGTCTTGCTATTAAAGTACATTCCAGTTAAGCTTGTCTCAGCATTCATTACTGGATGGAGGAGGGGGTCAGAACAATGGCCTGTGGTCCAACCTACTTTTGGTAACTGAAAAGTTTTGGGGAATGCAAATAGCAATATTTGGAATAGTCGCTCAAATTCAAGTACATCAATAATGAAGTCAATATCTGGCTTAAGGGAGAAAGTTTTTTAATGACTTCATAAACTATTGCTTTCGCAGTTACTGACCTTAATAACAGACCTATTGCTTTGAAGTCTGATCTTCTATCTATATAATACATTTGAATACTTTGGGGGCGGGGGGGGGTTGGAACCATTTTACTTTAAAAGGTACAGAAAATAACTTTCAAACATCAGCTGGGTGCTGTTTCTCAAATCGATGTACCTCTCTTTATCCTAATGATGGAGAAGCTGTTATTAAGTGATTATCTGCTTTCTTTAAAATGGCAGCACAAAACTACAGGGAGTGAAAAAAAATATGTCAGACATTATAGTAAGTCAACCTATATTGCTCTGGCCTTTGCTGTGGAAGTACAGTATCTCATCTGATATTAGAATAATTTTGATTCTGATTTTTATGTTACTTTCCAAAACTATTTTCCCACTTTATCTTTTGGAGCACACTGACCTTCCACTGAATTAGTATGAAATAAGAAGTGATAAACCAAACTCTGCCTACCTTTACCTCATTTTTTTCTGTATGTTGCAGTTTTAATACTCGGAGTAAGTGGTGTGACATATAGTGAGCTCTTGAACATTACTGAATATTGCAATACATCTTGTGTTGACAGAAGGGATAAATGGCTCCAAGAAAGGGGAGTTTATATTAAATAAGCACAGAGGGGAATACCCTTAGACCAGTACAAAATCCTAGCCCTCCTAAGAATTCCCCCCAATCACTCATTACTGTGGGGGATGTTTTATCCCACAGATCTCAGTATGTCTTCTACCTCAGGGGTCCCCAACCCCTGAATTGTGGCCCACCTCTGGGCCTTCAGCTTTTCAGAACTGGGCTGCATGGGCATACATCCCCAATTGCGCAAAAAGTGAGCAAATGCATGTTAACCAGAGGTGGGTTTCTACTGGTTCAGTCCAGTTCGGCTGAACCTGTGGTGGTATGCTGAACCTGCCACACCCCTGAACTGGTTCCTCAGGCACTGTCACCGCCCTCTTTTTTTTTTAATTCTGTGCATGCGCAGAACACTTTTAATTGAACAGTGCATGCGCACGCAGTACATATCCAGCACATGCAGGCGCACACAAGTGAACCAGCAGTAAAGCTGGCAAGAACCCATCCCTGATGTGCACATGCTCCATTTGCACAAGCAGCGGGTGCATGTGCCCACCACTCGTGCAAATGGAGTTGTGTGCCCTCTTGCCTGATGCTCACATGGAACCATTCCCTTTCCCTCCCCAACTGGTCCACAAAGTCAAAAAGGTTATTAACTTTGTTCTACCTTCTTCAGCTCTTTTGTAGTATGACAATTGTTACTTTTGTGGCACACTATTATGTGGCAAAATGTATTTTTAAAAAGTTTTAAAATTGCCCAGGTGAGATCTCACTCATTTATAAATGAACACAATAAGTAGCAACAGAATATTCTGTTGTGATTGAAGGCCCCTTCCAGGAAGATCTCTGTATAAATAGCTACTGGAATCTATGTCCTACATGACCATCTAACTTTAATTTTCTGGAAAATATTATCATTCAGAGAATTTCCATATCTGAATGATATTCCTGCCTCATCTGATGAACATACATTTAAAGACAAATAATATTTACTTGAAAAAGTAATACCTTCCTCAGAAAGAATAGGAAGAACACTTACTAACACAGAAGATTTTTGGAGATTTTATCTTATATATTTTGGGATATGTTTGAGTTATTTTTCCATTTTTCCAATCTGTTATGATAGGTATAGCTATTGAATCATGTGCATTCTGACATTGACTGTTCATTAGACAAAGTGGCATGCATAACACTCTTCTTATTTTTCTCAGGAACAACAATCCTGTGTGACAGGTTGAATTGAAAGAGTGGTCCAAAGTCCCACAGTGAACTCACAAGATGGTCTAGACAAAGGATGTTCAACCTTGTCAACTTTAAGATTTGTGGACATCGGTGCCTAGAATTGCCCAGCCAGGTTGGCTGGGAAATTCTAGGAATTGAAGTCCACAAGTCTTAAGATCTAGAATGTGAGTCTTTCTGGTGGCAGTCCAACACCTCAACCACTATACCACTAAGAGAATATTCTAGAAGCCCCAAAGTGCTGCAATAGCTAAGGAGTCTTTCAGTCTGCCACAGGTCCCACCCTCCAATGCATCACACTCAAAAGCCTTCATTCCTGTTACACAGAAATAAATGGAAATAACTTGCTGGTGACTCTCCCACAATCCATATATTTGTTTCCATTTATGTGTTGTTGTTCTGCGCATTTATCTTGCTTAATTACAAAATCTGCCTGTTTTGCACAGCACTTGCCTAAGCCATACAAATGATGCACTAAGGGGTTTTTTTTTTCAGCCAGCTTCTCATTAAGCCTGTTGCTGATTATAGCTGAGAGTGAATGACTGCCCCAAAGTCACCCAGCTGGCTTTTGTGCTTCTAAAGGATGACTAATACTTCACTATGGTTTTCCCAGTTGCAATGTATGGCTGTGAAAGTTGGACCATAAGAAAGGCTGAGTGCAAAAGAATTGAGGCCTTTGAACTATGGTGCTGGAGAAGACTCCTGTGAGTCCCTTGGACTGCAAGGTGATCAAACTGGTCAGTCCTATAGAAGATCAACACTGACTGCTCTTTAGAAGGCCAGATCCTGAAGATGAAACTCAAGTATTTTGGCCACCTAATGAGAAGGAAGGACTCACTGGAGAAGATGCTGGGAGAGATTGAGGGCAAAAGAAGAAGGGGACAGTAGAGAAATAGGTGGCTGGATGGAGTCACTGAAAGAGTAGGTGTCAGTTTACATGTACTGGGGAATGGTAGAGGACAGGAAGGCCTGGAGGAACATTGTCCATGAGGGTTGCGATGGGTTGGACATGAATTTAAAACTAAAAACAACAACATATTTGGGTCTCTTAATCAAGCTCCTTAACCACTATAACTTGATAGCTCTTTATTTGTTTATTTGATAGTTTTAAGAAACTGTTTATGAAGGGGTAGTGAGAGAAAAATCACTGGAAGTAAGTAAATGACCCAAGCTTTAGCAGTTCCATGGTAATAAAGCAATAAAGCTGGATTCAAAAACTTTTTCAAGTGGCCAGGATCATGAAGGCTGGGATGTCAAGCTGTATTCAAGAGTTTTCCTGAATGGCATAGCATGGAGAGAGTTAGGGAATGGAACTTAGATGATTTGGAAAAAGAGGAAAGACGATAAGGCAAACTATGAATATTGGTTTCAAATAAACATAGAATGTAGAAGCTGAGCGATGGAGCAAAAATGCTCCTTTTTCCAAGCAGAGAAGAGGAAGTACTTATAAATGTTATCAATAACTTAATTTCCCCTATAATGTCTCTTGACCTTCAGAAAGCAGAGTCATCCATGGAGGGAAGGGTAAATAGGAGTCAGGAGTCTGACCATACAACCATTGTTATCATCTTAGCTGCTTTACCCCTTTCCTGACAAGTAGGCAAAGATTTCTCTCCATCAGTTGCTCAATTGTGAATCTCATAGTTGCATCATCTATATTTTATCATTTTATGAATAAACCTTAATGAAAATAACATGAGAGAATTTGCTGAATATTTTACTGAGGTTGACATCACAAGGTCCATGGCATTCTCATAATCTGATAAAGTAGCAATTCTGTCAAAAAGAAAAAAAGTTTATTCTGCCATTATTTGTTTGCAACAAGCTGATGCTGTGTCTTGTTAATTGTTGCATTCCTATCCAATCTCTCACAAATCTGTTGTTTAAGAATTTCCTTGAAAATCTCATCCAATGTAGCAGTCAAGGTGACAGGTTTGAAATTTCTTAGGTCTTATTTGTTCCTTGTTAAAAAAAATAGTATAAGAACAACAATTTGTTCCCTTCTAGTCTTCTTGGGCTTAACTAGTTATCTGCTGTGTTCAAAGTTCATAGTCATTCATTCATTCATTCATTCATTCATTCATTCATTCATTCATTCATTCATTCCATGTGATTTTTAATTCAGTCACCATTCCGGTCAGTTTACACATTTGATGTTAACTGTAAATTCATGGCAACTTAATAATGAATGATACAAATAAAAATATAACTCAACCAATAGCACATGCTCTATTTCAAGAAGGTCCTATCAATAATACACTGACCCAAATAGCAATATCGCAGCCTATAAAAACTTTGAAAGAACTCAATTTTAAATAATTTCCTGAATGATATCAAGAAGAGGACAAATTCAATGGGAGGCTGTTCCAAATAATAGATACTGATGCTGGCAGGGCACAACCCAAACTTCAACCCCTCTCACTTTTAGGGAGTGGTGTACCATCAACTTCTGTTTCTGGGATGACTGTATTGGCTGAGATGTTTCTAGATGGGGGAATCCAACTGCCTTATAAGACTTTATAGTTCAAGTATAAAGCATTTGAATTGCACAAGAAGCATTGCCCAAACCATAGGTATAATGTGCTTCTGGTTAAACAATGGGATATCTCATTTTGCACCAACTTGCAGTTTCCAAGTCATCTTTAAAGGCAGCCCCATGTAGGGTACATAGCACTAGTCCAGGCGAATAATAAAAAGGAAAGGCACAATTTACTGTATTAAACTCCTAAAGCCCCATCATTTTTCTCATGTAGTCTCTATTATTTTACTCTACTGATCGGACAATTTTTGTAAAAACATTAGCTGGTGCTTATATTTAAAGAGCATTGGATGAATGGCAAACCTAATATTGCAGAATATTTCATGAGTTACCAAGTTATAATTGCAGGGTTAGGTTTGCTGCTTGTTTTTTCTTCTTCTTTTCTTTTCCTTTCCTGGGTGTTAAGACTGCCACCAAATCTGTGCCAAAATATTTGATGGTCTATTGGCTGAGCTGAACAATTGCATCTTTGCCTTATTAAATCTTACTCTCTACTCCACATTCTCAGTTACATTTGTTCACATTTGCTCTTTCAGAAGATATTGACACGGCACAGCGAGTTTTGCTGAAGTTAGTTGCTCCCTTCTAATAAATTCCAAAGACTGCTTTCAAACTGCAAACTCATCAAACCAGTCTTTTCTCCTCCCTCTCAAGAAAAATGTCTAGAACTTGAAGAGCCATTCTTTATTTCATGTTTATTATAATTGTCTTAATGAGAAGTAGCTCCTATTTATATCAGAAGAGTTATCATTCCTGATATCATAAATATAGAATTGTCAATTATTGTAGCTTTTCTGTCAGGTTATTATATTTCACAAGTCAGCAATTTGCTAATTAGGAATCTGTCATGGTACATGGTTCTTGCATGTTGGTAAATAATCTTAAACCACTATCTTTGGACCAATCTCTATATCCTTGTAAAACAGCACCCATGAAAAATCATGAAATTAACTCAGCCTAAATTAATATGTGAGAGGAAATTAGAGGAAAGCAAGCACAAATGAAATACTTCTATCAAAAGACAGGATACATGCATATGTGTGTTTAAAAATTCTTTGTTTTGATTTTTCCCATTTCCAAACTGTGCATATCAATGCTCCTGCTACTTATATGTCACCAACTAAACCTTTGTCTGGGGTTAGAATAAAGTCACAAATAACCGATTCTTTTGTAACTTTCTCCATCCTCTGAAGTAGAAAGTTTTCAGTAAAATAAGTCATTAATTTCCTAGAAGACTATGCTTGGGAGTTTGTCTCCCAAGAGATATTGGATAATTACAAGCCCTTCCATCACCACTCTTTCATGCTTTTTTTAAAGTTATGCAGTTTTCTTCTGGAAGACACTTTCTATATCTTATTCTGAGTCAAGTGTGTAATAGTAAACAACATTTCTCTGTTATTAACAATTTATAACAAGTTATTAACATTGAGAAGATGTCTATAATATTTTAAATGTATTAACCTAGGGTGACAGACAAGGTTATTTAAAATTTATAGTGCAACTTCTTCTTCCTGCTATTGCTCTTCATTTGCAATGTTCTTCGTGCTGTATGAAAGTTTTCCCACCAGGTATCTATGAAATCTATCATATTTGGTTTTTTTTGTAAAACAGCACCCATGGTGAATCATGTCACTCATGTTGGGGGCCTTGTGATGGCCCGAGCACTCTGCTAGAGAAAATGGAATCCTGAGGTCCGTTTTCAGCTGCAATGCCTCCTGCAACCCTATGCCAGCGAAAATGGAACTCCAGAGGGCCGCCTGTGGCCCTTGCAAGCTCCGTTTTCACTGGCTAAGGGACCACGGGCCAATCTTCACTCTTTCCAGGGTGGCCCCACAGGTCAGATCTAAGCACATTAAAACACCTAATACCTTAACCCAATCCATTCCAGTCAATCTAGAGAAGCCATTAAGAATTCTTTAAATTCCCATCCCTAAAAATGAGTAAATCTCAGTCCCTTCTCACAAGAAACAAATACTCTCATATCAGTTCAACCTTAATTCAGATTGAGTCTGAAGGTTGTGAAGAATTTATTGGAAAAAGAATAGACATAGACTTTTTAAAACCACATAACTTCATTTTTGAGTCAATCATGGAACAATATGCAATATTGTTTTTTTTAAAAAAAACATCTCTAAAAGTCACAGCACTGTTGACCAATGCTCTGAGTGCATTTCCAAGAAAATGAATCTAACCTGAGGTAAGGATTAATGGAACAGGTTTGTCACTTTCAAAAGTAAAGTTATTGTAAGAAAGAATATTGAATGGATAGACAAAGCCCAGCACCTGGTTACTGCATCCTATCAGAAGAACCAGTATCCCCCCCCCTTTTCTCCTTTCGTTACATTTAGGTCTGAACACATTTGATTTCATATAATATGGGCTTTTGTGTTAATTTATATTCTACTCTAATTTTCATCTGTGGGTCAATCAGTCTTATTTATGAATACTTTTAAAATCTTTATGCTCCATCATTCCATGCCAATTTTAAACAATGTCTATGACTGTATGTCATTGCTATCCCTGTGTCACGGTCCGGCATTCACATTGAATACAAACAGAGTCAAAGTTTTTGGTGAAAAACTTTATCTCTATCTAATATTACGTGATAACCAGCACTAAATGACAATGATGCAACGGTAAGCAAATCCAAGTCAGTTCTAACCAAGTTAACACCATCACTCATATACATATATATATATATATATATATATATATATATATATATATATATATATATATATATATATATATATACACACATACACACATACACACATATATACATATATACATATATACATATATACATATATACATATATACATATATACATATATACATACATACATACATACATACATACATACATACATACATACATACATATATATATATATATATATATATATATATATATTATTACCCCACCCAGTTCCACCCACAACTCCACCCAGATGACACCCAACACCCATCACCAATCACCATGACCCACAGCCACCCTTAGCCACATCCCCACTCAGTGTCATCATGGCTTCCTTCCTGGTCTGCCGCATCTGAGCAGAAGAGTTATGTCAGAGTAAGTAGTTGCACCCGAGTAGAAGAGTTACTTCAGATTAGCCTCTGAAGTCCATCTGTTGTCCAGGAGGCATGCCTGCAGAGTAGTGAGGGAAGCCATGCAGAGCCGCATGCAGCTACAGGCTCCACCGACATCAGAGAGTCAACATCAATGTGGCAGCATTGGTGGTGTGTAAGCATGGCCGAGCAGGTGTGGGTGATGGATGGGCTCCCCCATGAAGGGCAGCCCGAGGGCTGACATCCTGATTGTATCATCTTCACAGTCCAGTTCAAACAGTTTCTTTTCTTAGAAGATCCCTTTCATAAGCAATGTTCTATTTTCAAGCACAAAACAATGATTTAGTTTCTGTGGGTTATAGACAGCAGATCTGTCTCCAAATCCATGTTTAATTGTTAAATTATTTTATCTAATTCACAAGAGAATCATACAGAACCTTTCCTTGCTTCCAAGAATTTTAGTCTGCCTGCTAAGTAGATTGTTGTCTTGTATACTGCATCTAGTTCTACACATCTTTTCTGCACTTTGATAAGATTGGAGGGCATTTCAGAATCAAAACATATATCATTTCATGGTTGAGAAGATAACACTGTCATGGCCTTGTCTGGTATCATTCGTCTTGCTCTTTATTCACTTTTATTCCATTTTCTAATGTTCCTCCATTGTACTAAATTGACTTACTCACTCCGAATGTTTTCTGACTGGCTTATGCAATTTAGATGATCTCTCTTTCTTGGGGCAATCGACCTGCAAAGGACTGAGCCCATTTCAGCAGAAGTATTTCCTTTCCCTGTGTGTGGTTTGGAAGCTGCCTTGAAAGAAAATAGATTCCCCTCCTTTCAGAATTATGTCTTGCAAGCAGTTGATTGCAAAATTAATATCTGCCTCCCCTTTCATTTCTTCTGCATAAAATAGATTCACATAGCTTTACGGCAAGAGTTCAGCAGTAGGGCAATTGCTACTTCTGGTTAAGAGATATTGAAGAGTCAGAGCCACTGAAGTCACACTTCCTAGAAGCCACAGTTCTGGTTGAAATATGAACTTTCCTTGCTATTATAAACAACATAGGCACCATTGTTGAAATGAGCTCTGATACAGAGTGATCAATCAAACTTTGCACAGTTGTTTTCTATCAATGTTTTACAGTGGTGGGTTTCCATTTTTTACTACTGGTTTGCTTGTGCACATGCATGCATGTGACACTTCTGTGTATGTGCAGAAGTTCCTGGGTGGGTGGAGGAGCCTCCCACCACTGCCACTACCAGTTCACCCAATCCAGGCCGAACCAGAAGCAATCTACCTCTGATGTTTTACCTAAATGTCTATAGAGATTCTCAATCATCCAGGTCATGGTTTTCCCAAGGTATTTTGCTAAGGGTAACTGGACTTCTTTATTTTTTCTTCTTCTTTGAAAACATTTCATTTCTCATTCAAGAAGTTTCTTCAGTTCTGAATTGACAAGAAGAACTGAAGAAGCTTCTTGGATGAGAAGTAAAACATTTTCAAAAAAAATTCCCAAGAAAGTCCTGTTGCCTTTTGGAAAAAGCATCTTTGGGATGTTTTACCTATGGGTCATCTACTTTATCACTCCAAATCCTATGAACTTACTCTTTGTTACACTTAGTGTTAATCAAAAACACTTTGTTATTGTCATTTATTCAGTTTACTTCCCCAGCGCAGCAAAGAGAAATCTGTTATTAGTTCATCTTTCCTCTGAGATGTAGATTCCAGTAACTTTTATTCCCCATTATTTCAATTCTCTTCCCCCCACTCATTCATATGCAGTAATGTAGCATACTTCCAATGTTAAAAAAAATACCCTTTGGAATTTAGTACCATAAAGAGGTCTTTCTTTAATAGCTTATCCCCACTTAGTGAATTATCTCAGTTACCCTAACAGTTGCTTTGCTCATTTATGCCACATAAATATTTTGTTGCATTAAAATCAAAGCTTCAGTACATATAGAACCTTTTAAGCCATCAAGGTGAAATCTATAGAGGAACTAGGAATGGTTTAATATATTAGATGTGTATATAGCAGAATTCTACCTGCATTGAAGTGACAAGACATAAGGAAACATTACTTTGTGCATGTGTGAGCATAAATAAGAGTGAAATGAAATTTCATTGAAATGTTTTCTTCACTCCCACAAACTCCACAAGAATGTAAAATGAGGGAGAGATCCCAATAACTGCTTCTAACACTAGCAAAAACATTACAATTGTGTTCCTTTTGTTGTTGAAAGATTTGTTCAACCTCTGAAACTCCTTAGATTTTAGAAAGAGGAAATCCTGCCGGAAAAATATATTTTTTTTCTTTCACTTTTCCTCACTGAAAACAGGATGCCTAATATGGAATGGACTAGACTAGACTAGACTAGACTAGACTAGCCTGGACTGGACTGGACTGGACTGGAATTGAATTGAATGGACTGAAATAGACTGGAATAGAATGGAATGGACTAGACTATAATAACATAGTTGGAAGAGACCTTGGAGGTCTTGTAGTCTAACCTCATGCTTAAGCAGGAAACCCTATACCACACTGACTGCAAATCTGGAAATTTTACAAAGCTTCACATGGTTTGGATCCAAATTACTTACAGAAATGTATGCTCCTATTCAGTTTGCACTCTCAGATTTTCACCTTCAGTTGATTCCACTATAGAGCTATTGAATCTGTGTTACAAAACTCATGACAACCACTAGATGGCAACAAAGAGAGTGTCCAATCTCCCTATAAATAAACTAACCTTGACAGCAAATCCTGAATTTTTCACAGTGGATTCCTTAGTGTGGATTAAATTTCCTTTAAACATTTTAATGTTATGTTTTAAAGTTTATCTGTTATGATTATGTTGTATTATTATTTGCATAACTTTGTAAGCCACCCAGCACCATTAAGGTCTTGGATAGCATACATATTTTCTAAGTAAAGAAATATCAATTTAAAATATTAAGATTCAATGATAGAACATTGTGAGCTCAGGATTACTTCATGAAGTGCTTCCTACAACATGTTTTATGAGGGAAAAAATGGAATGTGCAGCCCTCCAACTGAAACTGAAAATAGGCCATATTTCTGTAAGATTTAGTTGCTTCTATACACTCCTGAATTTTTTTTTTAAATTACTGAAACTATAAATGATTGCTCTACAGGGGAATAAACTCTATAGCTGCGTCCCAGTCTTACTCCAGTGTGATAAAATGTTCCATTTCTAGCAGATCCTAAAAATGAAGAAAAACAGCCAAGGTAGAGATTTCATAATTATTAAATAAGTGTAATTCTCTTCTCAGACTAATACAGAAAGGACATTTAAGTATTCAATATGTGCAAAATGAGATTGATACTCCAAAGAATCAGGACGAGGATTGGGCTTCACTTACCTTCCCTACCAGTTTGGAAATGTGAGCGCATGCTAGCTTCACGCGCCATGTCTGTGCATGTGCACCATCTTTGGCGCATGCGCAGTACTCGTGCATTACATCGGGGCAAGTAGGCGGAGCCTCCTGCAGCTTCGCCCAAACTGGAGAGAATTGACTGAATACCACTTCTGATCAGGACACTTGTATACTTTATTTATTTCACTAGAAAGGAAGTCAGTCAAAATAATCCATTTATTTGGTCTTATTTAACCCCAAACTTTCCAACGCTCATAATTAGACATGATCTTTATGGCCAATTTTATCATGTTCCTATGTATTATTTACATACTGATTAGCAAGATTCTGGCCAGTTTACAAACTTAAAATACAGTGCAACACAATGAAACCCCATAAAACACTGAACACAAAATTTCCCATATTATTAAACTTGGGTCAATCAAATTAAATGCTGAACATAAAGCAGTATCTAAAATCACCACTAAAATTCCAAAGCTCAGTTGAATAAGTCACTTGACAGTCACTTGAATAAGACTGTATTAACTGACTGATGGAAGGCTAATAGCAAAGAGATCAGGAATACTTGTATAGGTATTGTGGCTGGTCACATTCAAGAAGACAAGAAGATGAAGACCAAAACAATATTTATTAATACTGAAGAGGTCTGATGGGCAGTTTAATGAGGCATTGAAAGGCTGGTTACTATTGTCAATGTCAGAGAACTCATCCTGCCACTCACCTCTTCTTCCTTAATAGTCTCCATATATCAAAATGAAGTTGCAACATTATACAGTGTTTATAAAAATCCTAAAGGCAGCCAAGAAGTGATCAAATTTGTGAAATGCTTTAGAAGGCTATGAAGCTGTTCAAAGCCAGCCAATATTTCAATTTGCTGTTTCAAAATGAGATCCTGGCTTTGATTTAAGGTCTGATTGGTGGAATGATTTGACCAAAGCTTCACTGAATTGAAATACTCATCTGAAACTTTGCACAGCTGTAACTTTTGTGTATTGAATGAAAACATACCACCAGCACAAAATTAGGAATTCATATTGATCATGCAGAACATAGGTGCCTCAGGTTTATATCTCTTTGCCACTTTCTTTCTAAAAAGTAAGACAAACCAAAACTATAATTAACCACCAGAGATGGGGAGCTATTTTTTTCCTCTGTGCAGTGATAAACATTAGTACACTTGCTCAGAGGTACCCTCTTCATCTCTTCATATATCCAAGGGCCAAATCTTAGCACTAAGCAAATTTAAGAGAGAAAAATTAGTAAGGCAAAATTTTAATACAAACCTTTACTTTTAAAATCTTTCCATATTTTGTTCAAATATCTGTCCTTAAATACCCATAATAAACATCATTATTTACATTTCCTATCCATGTGTAATAGATGTGGGTAAGATATCAGACTGCATGGCACAACAATTAATTATAAACCTGGCTTGAAAATTGTGATCAGAGCTTATCAATCTGGAGTGAGGTATTGAGTGGTATTTCCCAAAGTTCAGATCTGGATCCTCTACTTTGAAACATCTTCATCAAATTCTTGATGAATAAGTGAATGCCTACCACGAAGGTTGAGATAACTGATATTCTAGGCCAGTGATGGCGAAAACTTTTTGGCTCCTGTGTCAAAAGCAGAGGAAGCGCAAGGGGACCATGTGCGGGCATGTCATACCCATAATGCTATGTGCGCACCCCCCCCGCGTGCATATGCGCACGTGACTACAGACCCCTCAGCTTTTGGCACAGTTTTTTCACCCTCCCCAGGCTCCAGAAGCTTTCTAGGAGCCTGGGGAGGATGAAAACAGCCTCCCCGCCCCCCTGGATGCCCTTCGGAGGCCTCAGGAGCTTCCCTGAAGGCTGAGGAGGGTGAAAAATGGACCTACAGGAAACCCAGAAGTTTGGGAATGGTCACTTTCAGTTTATTCATAGGGCTGATTTTTGACCTCCGGAGCCTTCAGGAGGCTGGAACCTGGAAGTTGAGGAATTGTGACTTCCAGTTTGTCCATAGGGCCAGTTTTGGCCCTCTTGGGCGAAAAACAGTTCTAGGGGCAAACCAGATGTTCGTTCCTGAATTTCCGGTTTTCCCATAGGGCTGGTTTTTCATGCTCTGGAGGCTTCAAGGAAGCCTCCGGAGGGCGAAAAATGATCTCAAAAGAAGGCCAAAGTCAGCATGTGCGCACTGGCCAGATGATAGGGCAGTGCCTTGCGTGCCCTAACAAATGGCTCCACATGCCACCTGTGGCATGCGTGCCATAGGTTCACCATGACAGCTCTAGGCAATTAAATGAAAATTCAAAGCAATATTAATAAGTTATAGAAGTAGTCTGGAAAAAAAATGAAATTTAACAGAGACAAATGCAAAATGTTTCATTTAGAAACCGAATTGTAATGCACAGGTGTAGGAAGAGGAAGAACTGGCTCTACAAGTAATACTTGAGAAGAAAATACTGGAATAGTAGGCAGTTAGGAACTGACTGTGAGTCAGAAGTGTGAGATGGATATAAAAGTGTCAAATGTAATTGCACACTATGTTAACATAACTATCACAGGATTTTACTCTGCATTGGTTGGGCACCTCTCCAGGTATTGTGTTCAGTTCTCAACACTGCACTGGAAGGATGCAGTAATAATAGAAAAGGTTCAGAAAGGGGCAATGGGGATGATCAGGGTTTAGAAATGATGAATCTTCAATAGTGAATCTAGGAAAACAAATTTAAGGAGCATTTATGAAATATTTTAAATGATGCCACATGGAACAAAGTCAAATAATACTTTCTACTATTCCAAGAATAATAACAATTGAATAACAAGAAAAAGTAGATTTCAGTTACAAGAAAGAAAATTTGGATTAATTTTTTTTTGTTTCCTAGTAGTAACTGCAATATTTGAAGTAATTATCCAAACAGGTGTTGGGCTCCATGTCACTGGATGTTTTTAAGAGGAAGCTAGGTACGTAGCCATCTGTCAATTATATTTTAGCCTGGATTCCCACATTGATTAAATAATTGTTTTTTTTAAATAGTTTTATTAATGATTATATTTGCAAACAGTAAATTTCAATTGTCAGACTATAATTACAAAAAGGGCAATGGCAGTTGGATCTGTCCTGTGTCTGTATCTGTACAATGATAATTATTATTCTGTCACTAAGAGAAGATTCAGTTGCCAAGTCAGATTTTCTTTATGTAGGGAACGATGTGGGGAATGGAATATTCTGATGGAGGTTCTGCAGGAGACTTACAGAATTGAAAAGGTCCATTTAGGCCATCATATTCAATTTCCTAGTCAATACAGTAAAATATTTTCTAGAAACTCTGGTGAGTAAGGAAAAAAATTCTGCCGAAATGTAATATCAGTACAGTAAATTAAAAAAAATCACCCAAGGTGTACATGTCATGGTCTTCAATTTTCATAAATTGTTGTGTAATACTGCCTCCCAACTGAAGTAGCTAAATATGTGTGTCTATGAGTTCACATATATCCACATGTAGGTATGTAAATAATCCATTCCAGTGTTACCTGTCTTCCCCCTTACTTTTCTAACTTCAGCATTACTTCTGTAGTTATTCATATCTAAGGAACCCTTCAGTTCAGATACAAGAGAAACGCAAATAGGAAGCTTAAGTCATGAACATCAGGTAAGCTGTCTTAAGCAAATGCATCAGTGAGGAACAATTGGTATACTGGTGGGATTTCTGTAACTAATTAACTTCACATAGACTTCACCATGTCAGATGTGTTATAATATATAAAATGTTCACTCCAGTGTTCGCTTATCAGGTAGGTATATCCGACAGACATTTCTTCATTTTGCTGACTGCAGGGAGATGATGGTTTTCAGATAAGAAGCTCCATATTTGGCATAATGCCATTTTCCCAGCATTTTGCTTTACACTACAGAATCATAATTAAATTAAATACAAATCATCTGTGTGTAACAGACAGAGCAACCCACATGGTCTTGATGAGTTTTCGTGGAATTTCACAAACAAATTTGCAACAATTTTGATCACCTTTCCCATGACAAAGTCTACCATTTGCATTAAGTCTGGGGTATCAAATGTGCAGCCTCCAGGTCAGATGTTGGCCACCCGACCCCCATTTTAGTGAAGGAAAAAAAGTCACCGTATGTCATGTGATAACAACGTGGCAAAGCGATATTGACAGCCCTGGATTAATACATCTTACTTAACTCACTTACAAAATCTGATTTCACCATATCCTTAACCAATCCCGAAAGCATCCAAATAGGCAGGTTTATAAGGCCAAATCTGACATTTTGGAAAGCAAAAGTAATATTTAAGTATCCTAATTACCCTACTACTGTAAATATCATTTCATTACAGGGCAATATCTCTGTATGAATAAACCCACTATAAATATCGAGAGAGTATTTGGGGCAAGATACAAACGCTCAGGCTGAAGATCAAAATCAGATTGGAAAGATAAAAATAAGACAAACAAAAAGAAAATGTTATGGCTTCTGTTATCTATTCCCCCCCCCCACTGGAGCAATCCTGAAGAACTATTATCACCAATTAGGGCTGATGACTTCCATAGCATATCCTTCATATGCAATAAGCAAACTTTTGGATGTTTAATCGCCCCCTGACTCAAGGAAAAACTCTTAGAATCTTTTAATAACAATAGAACTTAGACTTATATATCACTTTACAGGGCTTTACAACCCTCTCTAAGCTGCTTACAGACAATCTTGCTCCCAACAATCTGGGTCCTCCATTTACCCACCTTGGAAGGATGAAAGGCTGAGTCAACCTTGAGCCTGGTGAGATCCCATCTTCCAAACTGCTGGCAGCTGGTGATCAGCAGAAGTGGCCTGCAGTACTGCGCTCTAACCACTTTTCCACCTGCGGCTCTTAAACAAAGAAGCCCTAAGAAATACTTTCTGACCTGTCTAGTACGTCTCCAACCTTCACTATCCAGAGAACTTTAGCCTTATAGAAAAAGAATATTGGACCTTTTAAGGCAGCTGCAACACTTCAAAGGGGAAGACCTCCCATAAAACCATTATGGCTTGTCTAAATAAATCTTGTCCATTGCTTCAAGCTCAATATGATTCATTTGCACTTTAAGGACTGAATTACTCTGCTAGTTATACTACTCTGTGGGGTGTTGCAGTTTGTTTCTTCCTGACCCTGGATGCATTCAGATAAGATGCTAAGCCATTTTAAAATTACATCAGACAAGCTATAAATGACTGCTCTAAGACTAAATCATAATGGGTGAATTTCTACACAGCATTAAATTAGAAGTAAAAAAATGTCACCTTCTATCTGAATCAGGCTCAATAAAGTGAATTAAAAAAACAACAACCTTAGAGTCTTAAGGAAAATTGTGATGACATACAAGCACATTTATTCACAGATGAGTGTCTTCGAATTGAATAGAATATATGGAGAAGATTGTGAGTATAAATTGCAATTCTATGCGTATTTACATACAGTTGCAAATTCTTATGAAAAAAATATTTGTGACTTTATTTATTTATTATGCCTTTGAGTCCTAGAGTTCTAGAAAGAGGCTGGACTAATCCGTCCAGTTTTCTTTTTTTAAGAAAAAACAGTTTATAATAAAAAAAATAAAAAATACAGAAGAAAACAGAAGAAAAATAAGGGAGGGAGAAGGGAAGGAAGGAAGGGAAAAGTATAGGCAAAATTTTTCAGGTGCCTATCTGGTAGTAATGGTGGCCAAACCCATCCCTGCCTTGTCCTAATGATTTCTTCCAACAACCAGTTCACCAAACTATTCAGAAACTTAATAACCGTTTCTCCAGAAGTGGTGCGACTTGGCTGAATCCCACCACTGCCTTTGGTGTAGTAGAATAAGATAATAGCATCAAACCTCAACTTTTTTTACTTTACTTAGTAGTATAAACTAGCCATTTCTATAACAACAGCTCTAAATAATTGGTAAACCCCAAAACCAACGTTTCATTTTTTTCCCATCTCAAGCACAAAGTCCAGAAGTGGTTTTCATGAATAAATAACGTAATTGTGTGTTTTTCTTTAATCAAAGCAGTCAATTTAGCCATCTCTGCTTATTCCACCAACTTTTGCAGCCATTTATCCATTGTCAGTTTTCTTGATGAGGTTTTTTTGGAGGGAAGTTATTTGTCATTGTCTCCTTCCTAGGGCTGAGAAAAAAATGACTGGCCCAAGGTTACACTGCTGGTTTTGTACCCCAGGTGGGGCTAAAACTCATAGTCTCTTGCTTTCTAGCGTGGTGCCTTTAATCACTACACCATACTGACTTATTTACTACATTTTAAAATATTAATATGGTAAACAAAGACTTACTTGTATAGATAAATAAATGAGTAACTTTCAAGAAGCCCCATAGAATATTTGGAAATTCAGAATAATAAAGTACATTCATTTCAAATGATGCAAAGATCTATTTATTCCTTAAGATTTATATTGCCTTGGGAAAAGCAAAACTACATTATTATAGAGCAATTTACAATCAGAGCTCTATTTAATTTGAACTGTTTGGACATAAGCCCCTGTTGGATTGTAACCACTAAATGCCAAAGAAGAGAGAGCCAATCTGGCATAGTGGTTTATGCATCAGGCTAGAGGATAGGAGGCTGTTCGTATTAGTTGCAGATCAATGTTGTATGTTTTTTGCTCAGGTAAACATTTTGGAGCTTATTTTTTTCTGATGGGATGACTTAAATAGATATTTAGCCAAAGATTGCACAAAAAGAAAGCAAGGAAATAAACACCCCTAGCTGAAAGATTGTGATGGAGTCCCTGAAGCAGTAGGCATGAGCTTAAATGGGCTCCAGAGGATGGTAGAGGACAGGAAGACCTGGAGGAACATTGTCCATGGGTCACGATGGGTTAGACACGACTTCGCAACTAACAACAACAAGCTGAAACAGTGGGTGTTGTTTATCTCTAAGCTTGTGCAACATAGTTCTCTGTACAAGAGGTGCAGAATAGGGGACTGCAAAATGTGAATGGCAACAAAGAGAAAACGGGTTCCTCTAAGTCTCCTTTTTTTAAAAAAAATAGAGTTGTTTTCTTTTCTTGGTCATTTTGAAATCCCACAAATATCAACAAGACAGAAGATTTAGATGCATGGCAATTTAATTCACACTGACATAAAAAAATCTTATCATGTTAATATTAATCTTACTGAACAGAAAATATATAATCATCTTTTGTGAAAAATATAAAATATATAGGTAAATTTCAGAAATTGTCCATGTAACCCCCTGCAGAGGATATTTAAAGTCAGGGGAAAAACAAGCTACATCAGTTTAAATTTTCAAAACCAGGTAGGTATTCTACTTATTGAATAATTAAATTATTTCTCATATTTCCCTTTATTTACATGCTTTAATTGCTCCTTTTTGTTATACATTTAAAATATTTTTCTGCTAAAGTGAGACTTTAATTTTGCATTTTTAAAAATTCCATGGGGTGTTGGACAACAGGAAAATGCATAATTCTTAAGCGCAATTTAAAAGGCAATTTAATTTTAAAAACGTTTTTAGATTTTAGTTCAGGAGCTAAAGGTAGGAGATCTGGTGGCGCAATGGTTAAAAGTGCAGTATTTCAGGCAAAACCTTTCCACAGCGCGGAGTTCAATCCTGACCAGCTCAAGGCTGACTCAATCTTCCCTCTTTCTGAGGTGAGTAAAATGAGGCCCCAGGTTGTTGGGGGGCAATATGCAAATAATGCTTGCATGTAAACTGCCCAGAGAGTGCTGTATATATGGGGCAGTATATAAGCCCAAATGCTTATGGCTATTACTAAAGGTAGCATACAAAGTGTTCCATCCTATTCAGAGGTGGGTTCCTACCAGTTCGCACCTATTCGGTAGAACCGGTTTGTCAAATCTACCGAATCGGTTAGAAGAGGTTCCACCAGTGGACCTGGAAAGCAGGCCACACCTACAGAAGAGGTTCCAAAAATTTTTGAAACCTACCACTCATCCTATTTTTGTACCACTTTAAAAAGTAGATTGGGTTAAGAAAAAGTGGCCAGCCAGATCATCTAATAAATTGTCATAAATACATTATAAACTATTGCAAATTAGCTTATTATATTATAATCCATTTTATATAAAATAATGTAAATATATGTATCATTTTAAATGCTTAACTATATTTCAGACACAGTTGTTTATACTGCAAACTTCAAAGATTTTTGTTTTCTGAAAAGGGCTTAGAAAATTTAAATAAAATTTTGCATTCAGCTCAGTTTCAGGCTGAGAAACAACACTAAAAATCCTTATTCAGAACTAATGGAATATTTGACACCTTATAAATTATGGAAATCAGTCAAATTAATTATTTAGATGTTTGGTTAATTACTAAATAATTAGATTACAAATAACTTCCTTCGGCTTATATACACTGTTCATTCTCTCACTACTTACTTATTGCCTCTAATTAATTAGTTCTTGAGAATGTACATGTAAAAAAACCAACAAATGCAAAATTAGCTTCAGTAATCTAGGTTTTTTTTCCCTGAACTGTCTGGTGAGAAAGCTCTTTCTCCCCTTTGCCCACAGTGATAGTGTATTTAGCGTTTAGACCATATTTATCACAGCTCCTGATTGGTGGATTTCCCTACTTCTTTTTTCTTCCTAAACCAGTAACCAAACAATCATATTTTTTCCATATTTTTATCACTTGGGCAAAAAGGAAAAAGCATCAGATTCTTTTCAATTTCACTCATTTTTTTTAATGGCATTACTGTTCCAAAAAATGGTGGTGGAGGGCAAGGACCACTTGACTGAAAAATCATTTCGGTAATTACCATGGGGTAACCAATTGAATTAGAAGAGGTTTTCTGCAATGCAATAAAGTATAGCAATAGCACTTATATACTGCTTCACAGTGCTTTACAGCCCTCTCTAAGTAGTTTATAGTCGGCATACTGTCCTCAACAATCTAGGTCCTCATTTCACCAACCTTGGAAGGATGGAAGGTTGAGTCAACCCTGAGCCTTGTGAGATTCAAATTGCCAAATTGCAGGCAGCTGGCAGTCAACAGAAATAGCCTGTAGTACTGCATTCTAACCACTGCACCACTGCGGCTGTTTCAGGCAAACCTGAAATGACATAAGTGAGAAAACATTACTTTTTATAGGTAGCAAGAGGAGATTGGAGGGGACTGTCTTTTTGGTGGCTACAGGATAACCCTGTGCATTCCTGCACTTGGGAAAGGATCAAGGTTGTGTACTAGGTACTAGGTAGGTTTGTCATGCATATCAGTTTTAGACAACACTCAGTTTGGAGCCAGAGGGTGTGTAAATTGAATACATTAAATTAAAATAACATAAATTAAGATGTATTTATGTTTCACTCATGGAAAAAGAAGTTAAATAGTTTGCTAGCAATCGTTCTTTCTTATAATAAAACCAGAATTGCTGGGTCACCTCCTGAATGGATAGCACTGATGACAGTATGGAGAAACAAGATAGGAAAACACTCCAGTGGCGTATAATTGTAGTGATTATCTGGATTATTGAGTAATCTCTTATAAGCACAGAGATTTTTACGAATGTAATGTTCCATTAAGAGGACACTGTAACAACTGGCTTTTGAGGACTCAGAACTAAATGGCTAGATTATTTTCATAACAAATTTTGCATTTAAGTAGCTATCCAGTCTTTTCTTAAAAGTCTTCAGTGATGAAGGCAAACTACATCTGAGGGACTTGTTTTATGCTTGGGGTAGACATTTCCCTTTCTATCTGTTGTTAAAACAGTTAAAAGAGTGTTTCAGCTTCAGCAAAGCTGTGATGTTGTTACAGTAGGACATGAGAAGAATAGAGCCATCAAGTTCTGTCTGTCAGGCCTGGAAGCCTTCTTTTGCATTGGTTCTTCAGGCCTGCCACATTTAATGCTGTGGGAAAATGGGAGGGGGCTTATATGGAGTATGGGAGATATATACTAATTTCTTTCTCTGCGAATCAAGGACATCTTGCCCTGCACCTGGAGTTGTGTGACTGGAAGGCATCTCCAGTTGGGACAGTGCCTGATTGGACCATATGACGGACATGTGGATGTTGGGCAGGGACTTGAACTTTCATTTGGGTGAGGAAAACCTGGAAGCTTTCAGATTTGGGTTTTCCCAGATGTGCCAATATGACATTCTAATAAAATGGAATTTTGAAGAATTTCAAACCTTGGAGGCTTCTTTCATTAGGGGTGTTACTTGAAACCCTGACATTAACCAAAATCCCCTTTAAAAATTCAACCAGCTCCCCTGAGCTCCAGAGTGCTGTCCACGGTCCTGAGCCCTGAATGTTGACCCAAAACTGGGCGACGTGAAGACTCAGGGAAGATGACACTGTCTTGTGTATTAGGAAGTAAATATATAGCAGTCCTGCATCAAAAAATGGTGAGGTACATTTATTCCAGTTAGTGTGACTGTTTTATACCTGCAGAAGGCATTAACTTCAAGTGCTCACAGAATCATTTAAATATCTTTCCTTGATATTTAACAAAAAATGGAAGAGAGGAAGATACCAATAAAAGAGAACATATGCACAGCTCATGGTTAAATTGTGTATCCTTGGTGATCTTTGAACTTGGTTGTTTTCTTGCTGATATTGTGTATCAGACTAGGCAACATCTTCAGAGCTAGAATGGATTGGGGTTGGCCTCTGTTTAGGTGTGTGGTTTTCTTCTTGGTAGTTCCTTGATGCGGCTGTTGTTTTCTGCTTGACTGTCTGGTTTTAATCCTGGTGTTAATTGCTGATTATTTGGGTGTTGATTGTTGGCGAGGAAGTGTTCTGACCTTTTTTTTTTTTTTTTTTTTTTTTTTTGCTTTTTAGCATTTTTATTGTTTCCTTTGAATGGTGTCAACACCTAAAGCATTTCCATGACTACTGTGGAGGGGGGGAAATAACCATGCATATTTTTGGCCAGAGTAAAAGTCTCATATTTCTGTACTGGGATGTGAATGTGGATGTCCAGAACCCTGCTATAACATCCTGTTGGAGAATGCGATTAATGACCTCAACCAGAGGGGAGGGGACACAGGGGTAAAGTTCAGACACAATTAAGTGGGATTTAGTTTCAGCTCCACAGACGTCCATGCCAAGATGTTAGTCCTAATAAATGAATGTTTTTTTTTTAACCTTGCCTGGAGGCTCGTAAATTAATTAGGCCAACTTTTGGAAACTTTACAGAGAGCATTTCCATGACTATTATCAACGTGAAGAAGGGGACAAAATCCCAAAATGACAGACACAGTCATACTGGGACTTTCCTGGCTAGATAAGTGGGTACCGACCATCTGGTGGCAAGGGGGTACCCACAGATGTAGGGGCCCCCAACCCCTCCCATACCAGTAAGCAGAGACACCACCCACACTGGAAATCCCCCAAAAGAGCCCACAAGAACAACTGGCAACCACATCTGACAAACCCCAGAGGCCAAACTGATTCTGATGGAATATCAGGACCACACAGAAGAATTCAGTGAGGCCAAGTGCGATGTTCTGCCTCCCCACTGGGAGACAGATTGTGCCATTGAAATCATCCTGGGGACAAAACTACCCAAGACCAAACTGTACGCCATGACACTCCAGGAAATTCAAGAGATGCGC